>NC_135079.1:1145000-1195000 GCF_051107435.1 Chaetodon auriga | reverse complement strand
AATTATTCATTAAACGACTTATATGTACTGTGTGTGTGTATATATATGTGTGTAAATCTATACATGAATTTCTGCTGATAAAATATTCTGTTACTAATGATGAAAGATGAACTGTGCTTTTGAAATTAGAGAATAATTACTTGCTTGTTGTTGTCATCATTGTTGTTTATGTTCTTATTATCGTTTTTCTTGTTGAT
The DNA here is from genome assembly GCF_051107435.1 of Chaetodon auriga. Lineage (NCBI taxonomy): Eukaryota > Metazoa > Chordata > Actinopteri > Chaetodontiformes > Chaetodontidae > Chaetodon > Chaetodon auriga. The sequence continues at coordinate 1,194,803 of NC_135079.1, read as the reverse complement.
GTCATTGTTGTCATCATTTCTTTTTGCTGTTGTTTTTTTTGTTGTTGATGTTGTTGTTGTCTTTGATGTCATTGTTGTTGTCTTGATGTTGTTGTTGTCTTTGATGTCGTTGTTTTTGTCTTTGATGTTGTTGTCGTCTTTGATGTCGTTGTTTTTGTCTTTGATGTTGTTGTTGTCGTCTTTGATGTTGTTGTCGTTGTCTTTGATGTTGTTGTCTTTGATGTCGTTGTTGTTGTCATCATCATTTCTTTTTGCTGTTGTTGTTGTTGTTGTTGTTGTCTTCCAGTCGAGGCGTCCATCCTTCTGTCCCATCAACGAGACACCAGACAAAGAGAGCGCTGAGGATTGTGGGAAGACGGCGGTGGTGTTTTCTCTGAAGAACGAGGTGGGCTGTCTGGTCAAAGCTCTCAGACTCTTCCAGGTGAGACGATAAATCCTGCTTCCTGTTTCACGTTGGTTGGTTGATTGTGAGAGTCACCTCCCCTCTCTCGCCTCCTTTCTCCTGCAGGAGAAGCGAGTGAACTTGAGGCACATCGAGTCTCGAGTGTCGAAGCGAGTCGTTAACGAGGTGGAGATCTTCGCTGACTGCAGCTGCAGTAAGAAGGAGTTTAACGAGCTGCTGCAGCATCTCAAAGATCACGTCAACATCGTGTCCTTCAACACGCCTGCGCACGTGTGGTCTGCCGAGGCAGGTACGAACACCTGTGCTGTCACATGAAGGCCGCATTGATTGATGGGCTGAACTGTAGCGTTCAGCGTGCAGACAGACAGCAGACAGGTGTTTCTGAGGTTCATCCTGCAGAAAACTGAGAATCCACCTTCAGAGTTTCTCCTTCGGCGACGCAGCACCACCTGCTGCTTTGACATCAGCCGTGTTCTTGTTGACTTGAAACTGGCCATTGTTCATGGACTCCGAGCCGATTTTTTGTTGTTTTGTAACACAAAGTTGCACAAACGAGTGTTTTTATTTCTCTTCTTGGTTTCTAATCAGATGGAGACGATGTTCCGTGGTTCCCAATGAAGATCTCTGAGTTAGATCAGTGTTCTCACCGCGTGTTGATGTACGGCTCAGAACTGGACGCAGACCATCCGGTAAGTGTCCTTCGTGTTCAAGACGAGTTCCTTTTAGTCCACCAGAGGGCAGAAGAGTTCCACGCCGAGCTGACAGCCAGCCAGCACGGAGCATATCATCATCTTATAAAGAACAACACAATATAATAGAACAGGAAACAACACAGACTGAAGTCAGGATTTTAGATTTCATGTCATATGAGCTGAAGCTCAAAAACACTTTCTGAAAGTTTTATTAAGATGACAGTTATTTAAAGGAAATTCCTCTGCAAAGGTTTAATAAACTCAACTAACTAAAACAGTTCTTAACTTTGTCTCTTTTCTCTCTATAATTGATGCCAAAGTGCATTTTTCTTTTCAGGAAACTGACAGAATGAGGAAGTGACGGATCTGTAAAATGTAAAATTCGCTTTGACTGAGCTGATGGTTCACCAGTGAAAGTACTGGAACGTTCATATGTTTGAGGTGTTTTTAACTGGGTGCTGGAGGCGACGTTCCAGCTGAATGAGATCACTGCTAATGCAAAGTGAACATTTCCTACTGCTGCACCTTCACATTAAAAGCATTTAACCGGCAAAACACAAGTTGACTTTTATTATGAAGTAGTCACAGGAAACTGGAACAGGTGTTTGTCAGTGAGCTTTACACTTACCGCTCTCGTTCATCACTGTTGTTCTTCTTCTTCTTGCCATCACAATGAGAAGGTGAAGCACTTCTGTGTGTCAGTGAAGAGCTGAAGGTGTTCATATGTAAATCTATTTAAATCACTCTTTTCTTCCTCTTGGCTTCTTCTTCCTCCCTGTCAGGGCTTTAAAGACGATGTTTACCGTCAGAGGAGGAAATACTTTGTGGAGGTGGCCATGAATTATAAATTGTAAGTATCATCATTTCTGTTGCTGAACGGTCACCTGATGGATGAAAACTCTCGTCGCCTTAATGACTCACATGAAGGTCAGGTGGGTCACCTGACTTCTCACCCATTAACACCCACTGACCCATCAACACCATGACTGGTGTGGCTCCAACCAGCTCTGACTTCCTGATACAGGCCTGACACTTTGTTCATGCTGATGCCTTCTTTGAAATCGCTGTGTTTAACTTGATTTCATGCATTCTGTATAATCCAGTTTTAACTTTATTCTATGATGTGGAGCTTTGGACTGTTGGTTGGACCAAACCAACATGGTGACGGTGTCACTATTTGACAATGTGTCCAAAGCAAACGATCGATCGATCGATGGAGAAAATGATTGGCAGATTGATCCAGAATGAAAAGGATCATCAGTTTCAGTCTCTGATGTTGACCTGTCTTCTGTCGGGGTCACTGTTCTCTCTCACCTGAGCAGGATTCAGTGAAGTGTGACTGTAGAAAGTCGTTTCCATTGAAACAAAGCTGTCGTCACCAGCTGACCGTCTCCTCCCCAGCGGGCAGCCCATCCCTCGTATCGAGTACAGCCCGGAGGAAATCAGGACGTGGGGGGTCGTCTTCAGAGAACTGACCAAACTGTACCCGACTCACGCCTGCAGAGAATACCTGAAGAACCTGCCTCTGCTCAGCAAACACTGCGGCTACAGAGAAGACAACATCCCCCAGCTGGAGGACGTGTCCCTGTTTCTCAGAGGTTCCACACGCCAGTTTTTCCAGATGACTTCCTGTGAAGGAAGTGACAGTCTGTGACCTCATCGACAGACTGACCTATGACCTCACTGACTGACCTGTGACATCATTGACAGACTGACCTATGACCTCACTGACTGACCTATGACCTCACTGACTGACCTGTGACCTCACAGACTGACCTGTGACCTCATCGACTGACCTGTGACATCATTGACAGACTGACCTATGACCTCACTGACTGACCTATGACCTCACCGACTGACCTGTGACCTCACAGACTGACCTGTGACCTCATCGACTGACCTGTGACCTCACTGACAGACTGACCTGTGACCTCACAGACTGACCTGTGACCTCACTGACTGACCTGTGACCTCATCGACTGACCTGTGACCTCACTGACTGACCTGTGACCTCATCGACTGACCTGTGACCTCACTGACAGACTGGAGGAAATGATATTTGATATTGAATAATTTTCTACTTGATGAGTCGTTGTGTGTTTCAGAGAGGTCTGGGTTCACGGTTCGACCGGTCGCAGGTTACCTGTCTCCCAGAGACTTCCTGGCTGGTTTGGCCTACAGAGTGTTTAACTGCACTCAGTATGTTCGTCACAGCACTGACCCGCTCTACACACCTGAACCGTGAGTACACCTGCACCTGTTGTCCAGCACACCTGTGGTCCACCTCACCTGTGGTCCACCTCACACACACACCACGGGGCTGTTTCTGAGAGCAGATCTCCAGTTAATGAAGTTATTTTCAGGACTCTGTCTCAGGGAGGAGGTTTAAATCAGCCTCTGTTTCCATGGAAACGGATCCCTCCAGACTCACCTGGTCCAGGTCAGTTCAGTTTTCAGGCTGAACCAGAGTGAAGCACAGAGCTCCTCCCTGAAGATTTAGCATCTGCTCCGTTACAGATGAGTCACGACTCAAAGGAAGCTTGCTCGTTCTTTAGAGGTCACTTCAGCTCTTCCTCCATGACGTCATGAATCAGATGCCGTTTAAAGACCTGAACCTTTGTTAACGAGCTGGTTTCTGCTGGTTTGCTTTCAGTGACACGTGTCATGAGCTGCTGGGTCACGTTCCTCTGCTGGCCGATCCAAAGTTCGCTCAGTTCTCTCAGGAGATCGGTTTGGCTTCTCTGGGAGCGTCTGATGAGGACGTCCAGAAACTGGCCACCGTGAGTGACGACGCTAATCCTCTGCTTCACTTTGTTCCTTTGACGAGGAAAATATTTGACTGATAACGTGAGTCGGCTCAGTTACAGCGTTCCAGCTCCACCAGCGCCCCCTGGAGGCTGCAGCCATCATCACACATTCATACACACATGCTGATCAGATCAGTGTGAATGGAAGTATCTACAGTGTTCATTCAATATGTTGTATTTATATTCACACTGTTGAAGCTGCATTTACAGACTTCACAGCGTCTGTGTGCGTTTCTGATGATGATAATATGTGTTTCAGCCAATCAGATGGCTCCTCCTGTTTCAGCCAATCACATCAGAGGTTATTGGATAGTTTTTGGTATATTGATGTTATTCTGGAAAGTATAATAACCAGTTTAATCCTAATTTATCATGATTCAATAATGTTAATTGATTTACATTTAGAAAACAACACATTTGTTCAAACTCTATCATACACTTCAATAAGGGAAGATCAATAATAGTATTTATTGAGTTCAGGCATTAGTGATTAGATCGATTGATGTGAAGCATCTTCATCAAATGAAGGACCACATGAAGACAACAGGTACTTCCAGGAGACGCTGCTGCTGGTGGTGGAGGTAGTGGTGATGTAGGTGAAGGTAGTGATGGAGGTGAAGGCTCTGATAGAGCTGGTGATGGAGGTGCAGGTTGTTATGGCAGGTTAGGTGATGGGGGTGGTGATGGAGGTGGTTTGGTCTTTCAGCAGAGCCTCTTTGGTCTAAACTCCTTTAAAGCTCAAACAGACGTTTGAAGTCGACGTCAATGATCTCAGTACAGAGTTCCATTACTTTGTTGTTTCTCATGTTGTTCTGAATAAAGGTCTGTGTTCTGGACTGTGTCATGGTCCGTGTTCTGGACTGTATCGTGGTTTCTGATCTGGACTGTGTCGTGGTCTCTGGTCTGGACTGTATCGTGGTCTCTGGTCTGGACTGTGTCGTGGTCTCTGGTCTGGACTGTATCGTGGTCTCTGGTCTGGACTGTGTCGTGGTCTCTGGTCTGGACTGTGTCGTGGTCTCTGGTCTGGACTGTGTTGTGGTCTCTGATCTGGACTGTATCGTGGCCTGTGTTCTGGACTGTGTCGTGGCCTCTGGTCTGGACTGTGTCGTGGTCTTTGTTCTGGACTGTGTCGTGGTCTCTGATCTGGACTGTGCGTGGTCTCTGATCTGGACTGTATCGTGGTCTCTGGTCTGGACTGTGTCGTGGTCTCTGGTCTGGATTGTATCGTGGTCTCTGGTCTGGACTGTGTCGTGGTCTCTGGTCTGGACTGTGTCGTGGTCTCTGGTCTGGACTGTGTCAAGGTCTCTGGTCTGGACTGTGTTGTGGTCTCTGATCTGGACTGTATCGTGGCCTCTGATCTGGACTGTGTCGTGGCCTCTGGTCTGGACTGTGTCGTGGTCTTTGTTCTGGACTGTGTCGTGGTCTCTGATCTGGACTGTGCGTGGTCTCTGATCTGGACTGTGTCGTGGTCTCTGGTCTGGACTGTGTCCTGGTCTCTGATCTGGACTGTGTCATGGTCTCTGGTCTGGACTGCATCATGGTCTCTGGTCTGGACTGTGTTGTGGTCTCTGATCTGGACTGTGTCATGGTCTCTGGTCTGGACTGTGTCGTGGTCTCTGGTCAGAACTGTGTCATGGTCTCTGGTCTGGACTGTATCGTGGTCTCTGGTCTGGACTGTGTCATGGTCTCTGGTCTGGACTGTGTCGTGGTCTCTGATCTGGACTGTGTCGTAGTCTGTGTTCTGGACTGTGTCGTGGTCTCTGGTCTGGACTGTGTCGTGGTCTCTGATCTGGACTGTATCGTCGTCTGTGTTCTGGACTGTGTCGTGGTCTCTGGTCTGGACTGTGTTGTGGTCTGTGTTCTGGACTGTGTCATGGTCTCTGATCTGGACTGTGTCATGGTCTCTGGTCTGGACTGTATCGTGGTCTGTGTTCTGGACTGTGTTGTGGTCTCTGATCTGGACTGTGTCGTGGTCTCTGATCTGGACTGTGTCGTGGTCTGTGTTCTGGACTGTGTCGTGGTCTCTGGTCTGGACTGTGTCGTGGTCTGTGATCTGGACTGTGTCGTGGTCTCTGGTCTGGACTGTGTTGTGGTCTATGTTCTGGACTGTGTCGTGGTCTCTGGTCTGGACTGTGTCGTGGTCTGTGATCTGGACTGTGTCGTGGTCTCTGGTCTGGACTGTGTCGTGGTCTGTGATCTGGACTGTGTCGTGGTCTCTGGTCTGGACTGTGTTGTGGTCTCTGGTCTGGACTGTGTCGTGGTCTCTGGTCTGGACTGTGTCGTGGTCTCTGGTCTGGACTGTGTTGTGGTCTATGTTCTGGACTGTGTCGTGGTCTCTGATCCGGACTGTGTCGTGGTCTGTGTTCTGGACTGTGTCGTGGTCTCTGGTCTGGACTGTGTCGTGGTCTGTGATCTGGACTGTGTCGTGGTCTCTGGTCTGGACTGTGTTGTGGTCTATGTTCTGGACTGTGTCGTGGTCTCTGGTCTGGACTGTGTCGTGGTCTGTGTTCTGGACTGTGTTGTGGTCTCTGATCTGGACTGTGTCGTGGTCTCTGATCTGGACTGTGTCGTGGTCTCTGGTCTGGACTGTGTCGTGGTCTGTGGTCTGGACTGTGTCGTGGTCTGTGATCTGGACTGTGTCATGGTCTCTGATCTGGACTGTGTCATGGTCTCTGGTCTGGACTGTATCGTGGTCTGTGTTCTGGACTGTGTTGTGGTCTCTGATCTGGACTGTGTCGTGGTCTCTGATCTGGACTGTGTCGTGGTCTGTGTTCTGGACTGTGTCGTGGTCTCTGGTCTGGACTGTGTCGTGGTCTGTGATCTGGACTGTGTCATGGTCTCTGGTCTGGACTGTGTTGTGGTCTATGTTCTGGACTGTGTCGTGGTCTCTGGTCTGGACTGTGTCGTGGTCTGTGATCTGGACTGTGTCGTGGTCTCTGGTCTGGACTGTGTCGTGGTCTGTGATCTGGACTGTGTCGTGGTCTCTGGTCTGGACTGTGTTGTGGTCTATGTTCTGGACTGTGTCGTGGTCTCTGGTCTGGACTGTGTCGTGGTCTCTGGTCTGGACTGTGTTGTGGTCTATGTTCTGGACTGTGTCGTGGTCTCTGATCCGGACTGTGTCGTGGTCTGTGTTCTGGACTGTGTCGTGGTCTCTGGTCTGGACTGTGTCGTGGTCTGTGATCTGGACTGTGTCGTGGTCTCTGGTCTGGACTGTGTTGTGGTCTATGTTCTGGACTGTGTCGTGGTCTCTGGTCTGGACTGTGTCGTGGTCTGTGATCTGGACTGTGTCGTGGTCTCTGGTCTGGACTGTGTCGTGGTCTGTGATCTGGACTGTGTCGTGGTCTCTGGTCTGGACTGTGTGTCTGCTGTGTGTTTTCCACAGTGTTATTTCTTCACCATCGAGTTTGGACTCTGCAAACAGGACGGACAGCTGAGAGCTTATGGAGCTGGTTTACTGTCCTCTATTGGAGAGCTGAGGGTAATGCACCCACACACACACACACACACAATGATTCCACTGACGACTGATCGATCGATTGACACCAGTCCTGCGTTCCCAGCATGCCCTGTCTGATCAGGCCTGTGTGAAGACGTTTGACCCGAAGACCACCTGCAACCAGGAGTGTCTCATCACGACCTTCCAGGAAGTTTACTTTGTGTCTGAGAGCTTCGAGGAGGCCAAAGAGAAGATGAGGTGAGTGAGACTCTGTGTGTGTGTGTGTGTGTGTGTGTGTGTGTGTGTGTGTGTGGGTGTGTGTGTGGACGGAGACAAACAGCTCCTGCCAAACGACACCATGGGCCCATCGCCGAGGAGTCACATGGCCTCCCCTCTCTCTCACAGGGAGTTTGCGAAGACGATAAAGAGGCCGTTCTCGGTGTACTACAACCCGTACACGCAGAGCATCGACCTGCTGAAGGACACGCGCAGCATCGAGAACGTGGTGCAGGACCTGCGCAGCGACCTCACCACCGTCTGCGACGCCCTGGGCAAGATGAACACCTACATGGGCATCTGAGGCAGACACCCGCTTCGCCGCTGCGCTCTGATTGGTTTAACTCATCAGTGACACATCGCACCTGTGTTCATTTCTCTGTAATGCAAACAAGAGACACAAGAACATTTCTGATGAAGATTTAACGCTTCTGACCTGAAGGCATCTCTGACTTCAGCTGCTCCTCAAAGCTTCATTACTGTCTAACGCTTCATAGATCAGGTCTAAGCTCTTCAGCTGGTGGAGTCTTTTCTTTTCGCTAATGATGCACTTTTAAATGTTGGAATCTATCAATAAATGCTTTATTTAGAGAGGATTTATCACAAAAGGATGTAACAACAGGAAAGAGAGAATGTTCAGTTTGTGCTGCTGTTTCTGTTTTCCAGAAGAATCTGAATAAATCGGTGTGATCAAACACCTTCAGTGTCTGGTTCAGCTGATGTGATGAAGATGATGAGTGGTCTTTATCTCGTGTCGGTGCTCGTGTTTCTCCACATCAATTGAAGTGACTTTTAACCAGAAACTGAGAGCTGGAGACAAACCACATTTCAAACTCTGACGTTCATTCATCCCAGTTGAATCACTGCATCCGGCTGCACCTGTGATCGATCGATCGATCGACCGATTGGGGTGATTCGGATATTTGAAGCTCTTTTCTTGCTCTTTGTGTCCATTTCTTGTAAAATCAGCCTGATGGCGCTCGAGGTGAAACACAGATGCACTTGTGAATAAATGAGTTTCTGAGGATCCTGTCAGTGACTTCAACGTTCAGCTTGTGTTCAGGCTGTTTTACAGACGCCTTGGTTCGACTGTGGGATCTGTTCGACCCTGTTGTGACATACGACATTGAAACCGAACATTTAACCGTCTGTTTGCTGAATCCTCTTACATCGGACCCTCATTTATAACTTTTGAGTTCATATTACCAAACAAACATGCCATTAAACGAACTGCCTGATGGAGTTGTAGCTAAATTTAAGGAAGTGATTAACTTTATGATGTTCAGGGTGATGGAGAGGAGAAAGATAACCAAAGATGTCCGTGAACTCAAAGTGCTCAGTGACTGCAGAGTTGGCCATGTGACAGTTAAAATGCTCTGAATGTGATTCTTTCTGAAGGTAAGCTGACGAGGAACTGGTCCTGACCAAGACATGGTCCGGCTCACGCCCCCCCCCCCCCCCAAGAGGAGATGCAACAACATGTTGTCGGTTTGAGTTTTCACATGAGATTTATTGATGATGAGGAAACTATGAGATCACCAGACTGACCCTTAAAGCAAAGCTCCGGGCCTGCACCTCCTCCCTCAGGTGCTGTGCATGGAGAGGAGCCTCAGGCAAACACAGACGATGTAAATGCCTGAAAAATTCAGGTGGTCACCCACAAGGGTCGCTTTCCGGAGATATTTGCATGCTGGAAAATGTTTCACAATGACAGAAACATGGAGTCCACAAACAAATAGAGCATCACCTCTCTATGCAAACGTCCGCTGGGAGTGTCTGCTGCCTCCTCTTCAAGGATGAAGAGGAGCACACTCTTCACAGCACAGAGCAGCCGGCAGACATCCATCTTCCTCCTCAAGGTCAGTTCATGTTTCTGCAGTTTGTCTCAATCAGACAGAACGAGATCAAATACTGTCAGAGTCCAGTTTACTTCATGTTCCTAAAGACCAGAAAACCTCCACCCTGCAGTGCTGTCCCTTAAAACACAGTAACTGCACAGCTGGTCAAACCTGAACTGAAACTGGAATCGTCACGTTTGACATTTTTGCCTAAATATCAGGCAGAGAGTCAGAACCAAACATGGCACTGCAGCAGAGCTAGCTTTAGCTAAAGCTCACTGTGTTTCTGTGTTTAGTAAGTGTGTCTCCATCCACCTGTTTTTATGAGTGTTCTGAATTTCCACATAAAAAACAGCTGACATTTGAAAAAAAAAGTACATGCAGCAGACACAATCTGTCAGCAGCTGTTCATTTCAGTGAAATCATTGACAACAGGTAAGAAGCTGCCTTTTTTCACTTCTGTCTCATACTGAGGATCCATTGTTTCTGAAATTACTATGAATGTTGATGGTAAATCTGTTTTCTTTGTAAACAGAAACAGTTTAGCAACTACAGAACTAAAGAATCAAAGAAGTAGATGTGAGAGTCATCTGCATAGAAATGCACACTGATGTATTTCATATAGGTCCTGATTGATCTCCTGTGACTCAATTAAGTTATAAAATACTTGGTTTTGAAGACACGTTTATTGTTTTCTTGTGATATTGGAGTATTTTTAAAGATGGAGTAATAAGTTTGTCGCAGTGGAAACTCAAAACTCAACCCCCCCCCCCCAAAAAAAAACAACTTCGACCTCCATTATGAAAGAGACATCCATGAAATTGTTGACAGGATGTCTCGGGCTGCAAACAAGCTCAATGGATGAACTTTCACGTTTGTTTATTTGTTTGTTTGTTTAGATCCTTTAAGCACGATAACCAATGGTTTCACTGTAAAAGTTCAAGTTCATTCAAGCATATAAATCCTCAAACGTCAGCTGACTGGATGCACCAAAGACCACCCTCTGCAACAGAGGAGGCAAAGTATGGGGTAGTGGTGATGATGATGATGATGATGACGACGATGATGATGATGATGGTACTGTAAACACAGAACATGAATGGCTAAATCATGCACACAGGTCAGTTTGACTCATCCAGGTGTGCAAATATTCACTCAGCAGCTCATAAATCTGTCTTTATTCCAGGAGACTCGTCACAATGGGAAACCACAACGACACAGCTTCAGTTCTATCGTCAGTCAGTGGAAGCAACATCAGCAGCAATGATTCTCTCATTGGAGGTCTTTCCTCACTTGGTTTCCCTGCTGAAGGTCATTACAACTTCTTTTGGTCTTTCTCTTTTCCCGTCGCCAGTTTAACAAAAGTGATAAACCACTGCCAGCTGGAAACCGGTAAAATGGTCTGGGCAGGGGTCAAGCTCTTCATACTGGTGACGTCCTTTCCAGCTAACACCGGCTTGATGTGGATGCTGCTCAACACGAAAAGAGCCAGGACGCCGTCTGAGGTGTTGGGGCTCAACGTCTCCATCATGGACGTCCTATACTGCCTCTGTCTGCCTCTGGACATTTACGCAATCCTACACAAGATCTCTGAAACCGCTCAGCGCGTCCTTGAAGGCCTGTTTGCTCTCAACATCTTTGGCTGCCCGCTGCTGCTGACCTTCATGTGTTTGGAGCGTTACTTGGCGGCGGCTCGGCCCGTCGCCTTCATCAGACTGGGCAGGTGGGAGTACCGTGTGGTCCTGTGTGCCTGTGCCTGGATCCTCACCCTGACCGTGGGCCTGCTGGGATATTTTGTTGGCGTGTTCAGCATGGCCCTGCCTTTGTCCGTCACCATCTCGGCGCTGTTCCTGCTCATGCTGCTGTGTCTGCTGGGGATCGCGTCGGTGTTGCGTCAGAGCGGACCGGGCGAAGTTTCGGGGACGAGCGTGCCGCTGAAGAGACGAGCTCTGAAGAACATTCTGGCTGTGATGGTGCCGTCAGCTGTGGCATACTCTCCTCTGCTGGCTCTGGTTCCCTACATGGCTGTGATCACGTCCAAGCAGGCAGAGACCGTCAGCCCTGCTCAGTGCTACATCCTGCAGCTCCTGCTGCTCTTTCCAAACTTCAGCCTGTTCATCGGCCCGATGTTCTACCTGTCCCGGTTCAGACAGGTGACCTGCTGGACCACAGACAGGCAAACCCCAAACTCCAAAACACAGGCAGAGTAGATGACATCATCACTAAAAAAAAACCTCGGAAACATACGTTGATGGTTTGCTTTCTATGTAGCCAATCTTACTCTGTAAATATGTCGTAGTTTTAAAGGCATAGCTCAACATAACCAGTGATTATTTCCGTTAAGTGACGTCATGAAACTCAAAGATATTCCGTTTAGTTTCCCAAAACAACAGAATATTTGGTGGAAACACATATATAATTAACAGAAACCTGGAAAGCTGTTTTCCATGTGACTGAAGAGAAAATGACTGGAAACCAAACATGCAAATCCACCTGCTGTCAGCTCAGAGTGAGCATCATGTTTCTGCCACAAACTGAGCTTAAACTGCAACCACTCGCCGTTTTATCGTCTGATTAAATCATTTTCTCCTGAACGCTCCTCATGACGGTCCTCCTGAATAATTCACATTTCTACACTTTCAATCAATTTATTTATAAGTTTCTGCATGAATAAAATAGACGCAGAGGTTTCTCTCCTCTTAAGTCAGGTCAAATATTTCTTTGACCTCCACCCGTCCGTCCTCCATCAGCGTCTCCTGCAGCTGAGGTTGAGTCAGCCGCGTCCACAGATGCTGCTTCAGCTCCAGGACCTGCGAGACGTAGTCCTTAAAATGAGACGACATCAAACTTTAATGGAGTCTGTTATTAAACTGAGCTCATCGCTGCAGGAAACACTGAAATCTAGAATGACAACAGGAAGATTCTAGTCTGAACAAAAATATAACACGTGGATGTGGTTCCATCCAGAGTAGATGTTTACGGGTGGAGGAAGGAAAAGAGAGTTAAAGAAGACATAAAAAAGCTGAAATATGCATCTTTCTAGTCCTTAGTCCTGTGAAACCTTCTCAGACTGAACACATACGTTTACACAGAGGACACCACAGTCCGCTCGCTTGTCCTCTGTTTATCAGCACTGTCCCTCAGAATAACTAAAGTTTTCGTCTTTGACCAGCTGCTCTGACCTTTGTGGGCTCAGCCAATCACTGTTGAGCACAGCCTGAACCGACAGATGATTGACGAGCTAATGATTTGTATTTCTGAACATCCAGAACGGAGCAGCAGGAACGTTGGGCTGACGCGGGGTTTACGGCTCCAGACCACCAGGCGGTGCTGCAGCGCGGCTAAACGGCACCACCTTAGCTCAAATGCTAATGTTGCTAGCATTTAGCCTCATATAGTGGGTTTGAAACAAAGCTGGTAGCAGCATGTGCACGCCGATGTTTCACCTGGTGAATCTCTTTCTGTCTGCTCTGATCTGAGGTCAGCCATGAGGACACTCGTGCACATCAGACAGTGAAAATGAGCTCACACAGATCAGATCAGTCACTGATGGACAGACACCTGCAGCCAATAAGTCAAAATGAGGAAACGGGACGAGACGAGACCAACGATGAACCTGCTGCACACTGAAGCTTTGAGAACAGGAAGTGTGGCGGTTGAGCCTGAATGAAGACAGATGTCTCACGGCGTGTTTGGACTTGGACAGAGCAGTGAGGACAGACGGCGGGAGCATGGAGCTGTAGATGTCTCTGTAGCGTCCCACACTCAGACCGTGGATCAGCACCGACTGCTGGCGCTCAGCCGAATTGTCCGTCCTCCGTGTCCTCTGCTGACCGCAGACCTGCTGCTCAGCCTCAGACCTGCTCCTTCCACATCCTGACATCACTTCCTGTCCACAGGAAGACAGGAAGTCAAACAAATGTCACAGTCAACATGTGCAGGAACTCACAACATTTACTCAAGTGCATTTTTACTTCTTGTACTTTGCTTGAGTATTTCCATCTTCTGCTACTTTAAACTTTTACTCCACTACATTTATTTTACTGTTTAGTTACTCTGCATGTTCACATTATTAATACAAAGTATAATCAACTAAGAGGTTGTTATTGTAGCTTGACTGATTATTATTAATGATGATTTCTGTGTGATTTGCTGGAGTAATGTCTTCAAACTTAAAAAAATCTGATGAAAGATGTCGTGTTGTTGTCGTTTTTCTCACCTTCTCCGTGTGAAGACGTTTTCTCTGCCTGAGCCTGAGCAGCTGTTTGTTTCTGACATTTGAAAAACAACACAAATCAAAACATTCTCTGTGTCAAGTTCCAGAAAACCACCAGAGTCCCTGAACCCTGACCCATCGAGTCCTTCGGTCTGAACATGAGGTCCCTCAGTCTCAGACTGGAGATTCACTGAATCTGGTTTCACGGTAAAACCTGAGAAAAGTCTCAAAGTCTCCGCTGGTGAAAGCTTTCTAATGTGGAAATCAGTTGCTAGGAAACATCTGCAGTGCTGTCCAATCACAAGCAAACAGGAAGTTGAAGTTGACCTGAACTGAAAGAAAAGCATTTCAACCCCTGGACGGATGGAATTAGCTTAGCTAGCTTCACTCAGGTGAAGCTAACCAGCGTCATGATGGACTGTTTAATAAGGCAGCGCGGCCACACGGGAGCTGCGTGTCAGAAGACGTCTGAGGATGAACGGCATTAATTACAAGCAGTCCACTAATGGACTTCTGTCCCGCTTCACGTGGACTCAGCGGTCCGTCCTCTCTGCTGCTCCAAACTAAAGTTACTTTCATTCTGCTTCAGCGACCTGTGATGGCTCTGATGTTAGCATGCTAATGCTAACTTCCTCAGGCCGATCAGCTGGCAGTCGTGGGTTTAATAGTGATTAATATTCCAGCTGTGACAGTTTTATTCCAGTGGTGAGTTGTTAAATCTCATGTAAACGCTGTTTGCAGACTTCAGAAGAAAATCTTGAATCTCTGAGGACACACAAACACGACAATCAACCACACGGCTAAATGAACGCAGCAGAGGTCAATAACAGCCCTTTAATTCAGTCCACGGCTCTGATAGAGGATCCCTGAAAGCAACAATGCTCTGTATCACTAAATCAATAGTCCACTATCACAGGCTGTAGCGCTTCATCATCCTCAGCGCACAGCAGTGAAATATGAGGTGGAGGCGAGCGTCCAATAATGTCTGTATTCTCCCTGCAGCCACGCTCAATGAAGACGACTTCAGCAGAAGAAGAACAGAATTAGCCGTCCACTCCGATCAATAAGTGCCACCGCAGAAGACAACACTATCTGTTATCTGCGCCCTGTGGCCATGAGACGCCTTTGTCCCGGATTTAATGAACTCCACGCTGCTCCGTCTCATTGTGTGGCTCCTGCACAGACCATCGGTATTGACAATGTGTCACAGGTGGAGCTGCTGGTGTTTTCTCAGACTGCACCAACAGGTGGAGACAGAGGACAGGCCGAGACACAAACTGTCACAGATTCTGTCTCACGCTGGAGACACAAAACCAGCAGCGACCAAAAAAATGTCCAGAAACAAGTGGATGGAACCTTCAGTCTGTAACAGGAAGTTCAGAAAGCTGTCTGCCTGTCTGAAGCTGCAGCCTGAACTCAGGGACTGAAAACCCTCAGTCAGGTGACGCCTTCACCTGCTCTCACCTGCACCTGCTTCCTCTGCCTTCCTTCTGCCCTTATTTTGAAGCTTCTTATAAAATAATAATAATAATAACAATAATCAATATTTCATTTAGGTTTTGTTTTCTTCTTCTCGTGTCTCTGATCTCACTGCTGCAGTCTGCCTATCCTGAAACTCACTGACGAAGAGCCAGAACTTCATCACCTCTGTCCATGTCTGTGCTGATTGGCTGGAAACCTCATGACACTGACCAACACCTGCGGGGTAACTGTGCCCAGATGTTTCTCACATATAGAAATACTTTCCGACACCTGACCGCCGGTCCGCGCGGCTGTCCGCGCGCTCTCTTTCCGGCTCCGCGAGGCTCAGCGCGGGGTCCCCGGGGAGGAGCGCCGGTAAACAGCAAGAAATAGAAGCAGGAGGCGGACACACACACACACACACACACACACACACACACACACACACACACACACACACTGCTGCTGCTGCTTTCTGTTTAAAGTCCTCCACAATAAGAGCTGATGTTTCCGGTCACTTGTAAATAAAAGTCTTCCTCTGACAAAGAGCTTTTCTGTCATTCATACAGAGTATTTGCTGCAGGTTGTTGTGGAACACATCTAACACAGGTTTACATCACTTTACAGTCTATAAGAACATGTTCTTATTCCGCAGTCAAGTTGGTAATAATAAATATGCAACATCCTGTTACGCTTTCAAACTAAAGTTTGCTGACAAACATTTCAGGTGATGGTCTCAGTAAGTTTGGTTTAAGCACCAAAACGACTTGGTTAGTTTCAGAAAAATATGGTTTGGGTTAAAATAAGGACTAAACTATCAACACTAGTTTAACATGACATTCAAACCATGGTCACGTGTCGTGTCCTGTTTGTTCTCCTTCAGACTACATTGGTCCTTTGTTTCTGTTATTATCGCCCCCTGCTGGTAGCGCATATAGACTCCTGGTCAGGCGCCATGTGTCCATCTCCATTACGGTGGGGTGGCCAGACGGAAGCCATTCCTCAGTAAAAGACCAAAGACAGCCTGCTGGGAGTTTTCCAAAAGGCACCTGACGGACTCTCAGACCATGAGAAGCAAAATAATCTGTTCTGATGAAACAAAGATTGAGCTCTGAGGTTCAAAATGGTTCGTGTGGAGGAAACCAGGCCGTGAGCCTCACCTCACTAATATCCTCCATACAGTCCAACACAGGGGTGCAGCATCAGGCTGTGGGGAAGTTTTCAAGCAGAAGAGACCGGGAGACTCGTCAGGTTAGACGGAAAGATGGATGCAAGAAATGTAGAGTAATCCTGAGTGAAAACCATGACTGAAAAAAACATTTTCAAGGAGACCCAAGCGAGGCTGCCACTGCTCCCAAACGGCCCTTAACCGAGTTCTAATAGTCTGAATACTTGTGTAAATGGAATATTTCAGTATTTCATTTTCAGTAAATGAACAAAATGCTTCAAAATCCTGTTTTTGCTTTGAGTATTATGGCTTGAATCTGTTTTAAGAACAACCAAAAACTTGAAAGGGTGTGAAAACATCCTGCTGAAGGTAGAAAAAAAACCAAAACACATTTATTAAAAAAAAAAAAAGAATTTATTAATTAAATCCACATTTGAATGCTGCAATAACCAAATTTCTATTCATTTTAACATCAGAAATAAAAGCCGTGTAACGTCTGTTGATAGAAAAAGATAAGATCGCCTTTATTGTGAAGGTGGAACACCCTCACATCCGGTCTGTTCCTTCTTCTATTCCATGAACTTGACGCGCCATCTTGCCTGCTCGCCTCGCCCGTTCACCGGGAGCCACCGGGACACGCTCCCGCTCTCTGCGCACAAGTTTGGGCGTTTTCCCTCCCGGTTCCTCCCGTTCATCACACGAGACGGACATTTCACCGGAAGAAAGGGGACAGTAACGTTTTCCGTCCGGTCGAGTGTCCCCGCTGTGTAGTTATTCGCTCTTCTCGGAGACGGAGGTCAACGGAACCGGGAGACGCGGACTTTCCGGCGGACCGGTGAACTCCGCCGACGCCGTCCATGCGGGAGCCCACACAGGTGAGTGACCGTCAGAGCCCACCGGCGTCTTCTGCTGTGTTTTTGCGTGAAACGAACTTTTCCTGCGTGCTGCCGCCGCTCGTGGCTTCACGTTAACGGCAGTTGAGGCTTCGTCCTCCGGCTTCAGTGAGTCCACCAGTCCGCTGAACGTCAGGCGGATGTCCGCGAAGACACACTCAGCATCTGCTGGTGATGATGATGATGATGATGATGATGATGATGGAACGTTAAACTTTATCTTAATCATCAAACTGAGGTTGTTGACACAAACGCGGTCACGTGTCAGAGTTTTTCTTCATTATTTGAACTTTTTGTTATTTTTCTTTGTCGGAAACTGAAACTGTTGAAGCTGACAAATCATGAACACATGAATCCATGAACACATGAATCCATGAACACATGAAGACGCTGATGGTTTGAAGGCAGCAGTTCAGTCTCTGAACCTCATGGACCAATAAACAGGAAGCAGATGGAAAAACTGAACTTCATCTGTCTTCACCTGTCTCCATCTGTCTTCACCTGTCCCCATCTGTCTTCACCTGTCTCTATCTGTCCCTATTTGTCTCCCTCTGTCTGGACCTGTGTTCTCCAGTCTCCTCCTGTCTCCTCTTTGTTCCTCCTTTCTCCAGCTGTCTCTACCTGTCTCCTCCTTTCTCCACCCATTTTTGTCTCCGCCTGTCTCCTGCTGCTGAAGCAGCTACTCTTCATCTGATGGATAGCAGTGTGAGTTGTGTTGTTGGGGAGGAGGAGGAGGAGGATGGGGGGTGCAGTAGGGTGAAGAGGAGGAGAGAAGAGGAGGAGGGGGAGCAGCGGCAGCAGCAGGAGGATCCATCTGTTGGTTGATCTCCTCAGTCAGAGAGGAGGTGAACGAGCCGCTCTGTGATCGTACTGAATTATTTCTCCTCACAGCTAAAAATAGCCCACTGTCCTACACACACACACACACACACACACACACTCACACATACACACACACACACACACCCAAACACACTCACACACACACACACACACACACTCACAGATACACACACACACACTCACACACACACACACACACACACACACACCCAAACACACTCACACACACACACACTCACAGATACACACACACACACACACACACTCACACACACACACACACACACACCCAAACACACTCACACACTCACACACACACTCACACACACACACACACTCACACACACACACACACACACACCCAAACACACACACACACTCACACACACACACACTCACACACACACACACACACACACCCAAACACACACACACACTCACGCCGTCATTTCTCTAATAAAAGCATATTAAAAATAAGGTGTCCTCTCTGGACTCCTGCAGCAGGAGGACGTGTACTCTGCTGGTTAGCCTGTGGACTTTAGCGTTAGCATGTTCTTCAGCTTATGTGGCTGTTAGCGCCTGCTGCGTCCTCCAGGCTGGAAACAGTGGAAACGGTGTCTTCACAGAACTTTTTGTGTCGTCTCTCGTAGCCGAAAGCTAACGTTAGCGCCAAGCTTCACTGCAGCTCGAGCTCAGCTGGTCTGTGGTTGGAGGAAAGCGTCCTCTGCCGCGTCTGTGTGTGTCTGTGGCTGCTGTTTGGACATGTGTTGACGGACGTGTCCTGTGGTCCTCTGACCGTTGGACTCGTGTCTTATACTTTGAGTTGTCTGTCAGATAGATGCTGCTGAGATGTCTCATCCTACCGCTTGTCCAACTCTGAGAATGAACCACATCACCTGAAGACCTCAAACCTGTTTGAACACAGTCTGTTGTGTTCCTTCTTTCTTCCCTCACATTGTTAATAGAGTGTTAATAGAGTGTTTTGAGTGGAGTGTCCCTTTATTTTTGTCATGCTGTGATATAATACATCACCACAAAGAACAACAAAAAAAATACTTCAACCAAACCAGAGTTCACGAACCAAGACGGTTTTGATGACTTTAATTTGTCTCTGTTGAGTTTGAGTGAAGTCTCTTCTCTGATGCTAAAATCGCTGGTTTTCTGAATGGAGTCTGGTGGCTTTGGTGAGAGTGCTGTAACAGCTGCTGTTTCTGGTTAAACAAAAAGGATCTCTGTCTTTAATAAAAAGGTTTATCTCTGCAGAATCCTTTCCATAATAACAGACACCGAGCTGCCAGTGGTAAAAGCTAAGATAAGATAAGATAAGACTTTATTGATCCCATGTCAGGGAAATTGAGTTGTTCAGACAGCAGATGTAGGAAAAAGAACAAATAGACAATAAAATCAACTATATGAATGTACAGTATGTACAAAAAGAGTGTAAAATAATAATAAAATATAAAAAAATAATATAAAATAAAATAATATTGCAAAAACAAAGACTTGTGCTGACGCGAGCGGACGGCGGAGGGGGTGACTTGCAGCGTTTCCTGGCTGTCAGCTGCAGCGCTCCAACTTCACGAACTGTCACTGAGACACAAAAACATGGGAAAACAAGGTTTTAGAGGCAATATTTAAACATCATTTTTGGCCAGTTTTGACAGCCTGACTGCACACACACACACACACACACACACACACACACACACACACTCACTCTCACTCTCACTCTCGTTCGGTGACAGACTGATGGAAGTGAGCAGCTCTGATTCTGGCAGCTTTGAGCTCTGAGGTCATTTTTCTGTCTCAGCGAGCTTAAAGTGAAGCTTCGTGATCGCAGACGATTTCCTCCTCCTCGTCACGTCATGAGCTGTCAGGCACCACAGAAGAAGAGCGCAGGTTTAAACTCCAGGTACAGCAGCATAAACACTGCTCTGTCCTCTGAAAATCAGCCTCAGATACTTTGAAAGGACTTTCTGAAAACTTCACAGCTGAAGATTGTTCTTCTGCCGCGAGCTTCTGACTGATCGGCCCGTGAAGTGTCAGAAATGGTTCAAAACAGCTGCACGATTTCCTGAAGGCCAAAGTGACGTCGAACCAGTTTGACTTGAAAATGAAAGCAGCTTCAGTTCAGCTGCGCTCCTCCGATGATGATGATGATGATGATGATGATGATGATGATGATGATGATGGTCTGTACGGATGAAGGATGGATTCATTACAGAAGCCTGATGAAGGTCTTTGTGGAGCTCTTCAGGGTCGTTGTCCGCGGCTTTCTGTTTGTTTCTGAAGGCTCTGAATGTGTCAGTCGTCCCCGTCTTAATGTACGGAAACGAGTGGAGATCAGTGGACGTCTGGAATGGTCGAAAACGTTTAGTCACGATCTGAAACACAGCAGGAAGTAACTGACCTCCATCGAACGTGGACAGCTCAGCTCAGCTGCTTATTGGTCAGCGTTGGTCCACACTTTGTCCTCTGACAGACTCAGACTGTTAAAATAAGCGTCTGATGACATTATGGAGAGAATCCTGCAGAGAAGAGTGAGATCCTTTTTGTTTAAGCAGAAACAGCCAAAGACACCAGAGTCTATTCAGAAAAACAGTAATTTTACCATCATGAAACTCAAACTGACAGAGACAAAACAAAACTCATCAGAACCTTCTTGGTTCATCTTTCACTGTTCAACAGTCATCACCAACCCGACTTTACGACTGGAGAGGTTTGAGTTTGTCGGACATCTGATCTTCACGGCCCGAGCTGTGACCCAGGCTGGAAACTCGGTGACCTGGTGCAGCTACACACGTGATCCGCTAGAGTCCAGATCGAGATTCAGACTGGGTTTCATGTTGTCGTGGATCTGGATGAACGCTGAACCAGCTGCTGTCTCAGACACAGACTGCAGCGTCCAAACAGGAGCGTCTGCCGACAGCTGATCAATGATTTTATTCTTATCGTTCACTTTGTTCACACAAACAGTTTAAGACTCAGTGATTCATCGTCTTCATCGTCTTCATCGTCATCGTCATGGACGTCGAGGGGACTGTGGGCTGCAGACCTCCACTCGTACAGACCTCATGTTAAAATGAAGACTTGATTGGCGCCCTGCTGATCGATGCTGTGGCGTTTCCTCACGGATTGGTGGTGAACTCGTCGCTCAGTCTGGACGTTCTGCAGCAGCGCCGTAGATTCTGGTTTAAAGCCTTTTCAGAGCACTGACGTGATGTTTATTAATGCCTGAACGTTCAGTGTTTGTCAGCTCAGGTCCACGGAAGCGAAGCCGCGCTTGCAGCTGATTACGGCGTCCTTTGATATGCGCTCAGCAGATATACATACATTTCCTCCGTCACAGAACATGAAGCGTATCATTTGCTGCAGCGACGCCTCGTTTCGGCTGCACGCTCTCTGAACTGCTCCTCGCCGCCGCCGCGTTCGGATTCAATTACCATAAGCACCTTTAATGTGAACGCACGCCCTCTGAAAGAGGAAACGCTGCCCCTTCAGACACGCTAACGAGAAAAACCACAGCACGCCATCCGTCACGCGCCGTGTCACATCATCCACAGAGGGCAGGTGTTTCTGGGGCGGGACGCGTTAATAATAGACTAAAAAGACACCTCGTCTCCAGAGGAGCTCGGCCAGCGCCGACCTTTTCTGTCTGTGACGCTCTGACAGACGGATGTTTGTGATGACTTCCTGCATCTGGAGGAAACGGGACTCCAGGGACCGGCGTGCATCTTTGAGCGTTCTGCTAATGGACGCCGAGGTCGGCCCTGGACCCGGAGACAGCTGGACCCCCCCCCCCCCCCACCTGATAACTGTCTTTTTACAGCCGCGGCTCCATCACACAGGAAGTGTGTTTGTGTTTGTCGTTATCGTGAAGAAGTTCAGGATGTCAGGACAAACTGTCAGGACAACAGAAGACAGGAGACAAATGTGAAATAAGCCAGGAGACAGATTTTATTTCTGACGTCAAAAAGTGAAAAATGAAGAGCAGAAAAGAACAAACAAGATAAAAATGAGTTATGAATAAATGACTTATGGACGGAGGCGTGTGATGGCGTCCGTCAGGATTTTACTCGTCTGCGACCAAACGTCATCTCATCTTCATCGATGGATCGGTCGGCGATCGAGACAGAATCACTTTGACAATCGAACCGGTTTCAGCTTCTCGAGCGTCCTCGGCCCGGCTGAGAGGTCAGAGGTCAGCGGGAGACGCCTGTGACTCGGTGAGGGTCTGAAAGCTGATCCTCTGCGGACAGAGACGGTCTCTGGGTCTTGTCGATCCCTGGCTGCTGCTGAAGCCTCTCGCTCCTACCAGGCCTCCAAATGGCCAAAAAACGTTCAGTCTCAATAATTCAGAGCCTAAAAACAGAAACTCTTCATGGTTTCTGTTAAAAATGGACTGAATCAGTGAGCGGCTGCTGATCCACCGTGTCGGGGGTGGACTGAAGTATTGGTGGCGTGACGGGACGCCTGTGATCCTGTTGGAGGATCAGCTTTCAGCTCTCAGATCTTCACCCAGTCACAGGAATCCTCTGCTGACCTTTGACCTCCAGAGGCTCCGCCGGGCCGAGGGCTCTTTGATCAGATTTCCCGCGGCGGTGGATTAACATGACAGATGGAGAACTCGCTCAGAGATCGATATCTGTCTGCAGCCTCGTCCGTCGTGTCGTCTGATAACCTGCAGACAAACAGTGTAAGAGGGTGGCAGTGGCGGCGGCAGCGGCAGCTCGCCATCCATCACACGCTCCGTCCACCAACACCACCTCCCCACGCCGCCTCATCTGAAACAGGAAACGATTGGTAATATTGAACCACTTCAGACGTGTTGAGCTGTATCAATATTGTGACTGCGGCGCTCCCGCTCGCGTGGCGCTCGCGGCTGACTCAGAGCGCCACGAGCGTGTTCCAGCTGAACCAACGGCAGATCAGCAGAGCCGGCGAAGAGGAAACAGTTCAAGTCTAAATGTGGAGACCCAGAAATGTCAGCACGCATCGCAGCTCGTCTCCGCAGACTGAAGGTGTGACGAGGAGGAGGAGGAGGAGGAGGAGGAGGAGGAGGAGGCAGTACGGCTGAGGAGGCGGCTCAGAGTGTGAGAGGAAGACACAGCCGGAGACTCACAACACAAACACAATCCACTTCCTGTTTGACTGCTGACACACACACACACACACACACACACACACACACCTTTAATATGCACCGCTGACACACACACTGCTAATAAACATGGATAATACACAGTGCTGATACACACACACCTCCAGTACACACGTAATACACACACACGTTTTCTGCTGAGCACCAGTGGACAGCTGTTTTGTGTTGTAGTGAAATGCATCGTGGGAGTCGTCGTCTCTCTCCTTCTCTTCTCCTCCTCTCTTTTTCCGCCTGCTGGCGTCTCGTAGCTTCGACCTCTCTTCGCACGTGTTTTCTGACGTTCGCCTTTTGTTTCGTGTCCTAAACGGTCAGCAGCAGCGACCGCGGCGTGGAGGTCATGTGGGAGGACGATCAGACGACCACCTGGACGCTTCGCCACGCCACGTATTAATCAACAGAAATGGAGGCGGAGCTCTTCAGTATCCACGTTATCCCGTAAGATTATGGTCTCATCAGGGAATGAAAGGGATTAATGTGTTGAGCTCACGTTCGAGAGGCGACAGGCCCTTTGTTGAGGAGGAGGAGGAGGAGGAGGAGGAGGAGGAGGAGGTGCTTCATCAACTCAGAGGATTTACAGATTATATTCTGATTATGTTTATGGTCCTTTGATATTTCTGCTCTGTGCAATCAGCCAAGTGTCTCAGTAAAGATTAAGAATCGATCATAACTCATCAAAATGAAACTCCAGTCAGAGAAGAGAGGAAACGTCAGAGGTCTCACTCTGACGTCCGTTCAGTGGCTGATCCGGAGCGTTCAGTCTGGTCACATGACGTTCTTCAGCTGAAGGCTTCTGACCAGCTCTCAAGAAACTCCTCGAACCGCTTTGATGATGATAATAATCCTGAAAGACTTTGATTTTTGGCTCTTTTCATGCACAGGATGCGAAGGCTCAGGAGCCGCTGATGAAAGAAGCTTAAACACAAGAATCAGCTGTGGATCTCAGAGAATCTGACACGTCCGATTTTACAGATGCATCAAACCAATTAGAGCTGCGATCAGTGAGTCTTTTTATCGTCACGTGACGTCACGCAAAGCTGTTCATTAACCGTTAAAAGACACAGAAACGCTGCAAATCTGCACGATTCAGAAGAAAGAGAAAGAAGTGATTAGTGCTAATTGATTTCTCAGCTAATGGTCCTGAGCCGCAGACAGGAAGTCAGACAGAAAACTGGAATAAGAGACTGATCCTTTAAAGTCAGGCTGAGGTGTTTCTGTGCTGACCTGCAGACGTCTGTCAGGAGAACACACAGCTCCTTCTCACACCGGCCATTACTCAGTGAGGACAAGAGGAGAAATTAGCACGAAGCTAATTTAAAGCTCATTCCAGGCAACACGCTGAGGAGGAACCCACAGTTCACACACTGCTTCCAGAAAAATCAAAGATGTTTTATGAATCAATTAGCTGCTAGAAAATGAGCTGAATGTGTTAATTTCAGGGAACGTTTGTGTGCAGATGGACTGAAAACACGCTCAGCTGCTACGAAGCCGTGAAGTCCATCAGTCTTCAGCTTTCTGCTCACGTCTCCTTCAATTCAGGGACAATGAGGGACATTTTTGTCCCAGAGCCCTCGTTAATTTCTCACCCTGGACGCTGCTTTTCCTGCCGTCCACGATTCTCCAGAGTGGCGCCTTCAGAGGGAGGAGGAGGAGGAGGAGGAGGAGGAGGAGCTGCCCTTGGCCTCCTCCTGAACTCTGAAGAATTAGTGGAAATGGTTTCTGAAGCTGAAGCTGCGGTCGGTCTGAGTGAACGCAGCTCATTTTCTCTGTGTCAACTCTTCATCGTTCCCCCACAGCGAACCATAAAACTCCACGAAGCGTCCGGCTGTAATCACGATGTCACGGCCGGCGTCTGAATCAGCCTGCAGCAGCTGCTGCGTCCGTCCCAACAGGCCGGAAACGTCTTGACGAGCTGCGGATTCCTTAATTTAACACCTCACGGCCCTTAATCCTGACATCATGTTCCTCTTTCTTTAACATTTCACTTCATTTGATTTGTTTCTTTGGTGACAGCGTGAGCAGGTCAGGACTCATGTCGTGTATTGATTATCAGGTATTTAACACACAGGTGACAGGTGTCAAACCAACAGGAGATTCAGGGGAGGGAATCAGGAAGGCATCAACGAGCAGCTAACGAGTCAGGCAGCTCTGATCTGATCATTAATGCCTCGAATCCCTTTGTCCACCAGCTACAGATCAACTCTTAATCACCAAATATTTGACGACAATAATCAATATGAGGATTCCATGACTTGAATGGAAACGGACTGATTAAGCTTTTATAGCCTCTCCATGCTGAGTGCAGCTGATGTCAGGCAACACACAAAGGCCCCATTCACCCCCACCCCCCATCCCCCACCCCCCCAGACTCTCTGCAGCCCTCCGAGGTCGTTCAGAGATCCAACTCAAATAGCAATATTAAACACCAGAGACCCAGAGACTGGAGCAAACAGAGCGCCGTCCAACCGGCAGCTTGTTTTAATGCCGGGGGGGGGGCTAAGGTGACGTGACGTGACAGGGACAGGTGCAGGCAAAGACAGCAGGAAGTCAGTGATTGTCGTCAGCTGCTGATTTGGCTGCAGTTCAAAACACTTTGTGTCCAGAACAAAGCAAACAAACCATAAATCCTCAGAAACCAGAGAAAAAGACAGTTCAGAACTCCCCTGAGAATCTTCATGTTTTTAGGTTTTCTGCTCCGTCACAGTGATTCAGTGAGAGCTGTCTGAACATCCATGAGTGCACTGCTAACAGAGCTGCTAACAACTAATTCTGCACACTTTAAATGGACTAAATATGAATATGCACCAAAAAAAAACAAAAACAGGACTCAAGTTGCACCTCACCACTAACTCACCAGCCATTTTCACACCACCTGTTCAAGGCGGGAATGTTGCGCCGTTTCTCCGCTGCTCTTTGTGAAACTTACAATGACCAGAAATTGTGTTTAAAGGCAAGACGGGACGAGAGTTAGGCTGATCGGATCACATATCGACGACTGAAGGATGACTGACAGCTGTTTTTTCCTTTTCCAATATTAAGACGGCTTTTATCAGAATTAAGACGTCACAAAGATAATCTCTAGAATCTGCATCCGAGCGAGCATTTAGAGATGTTTCTGGTGGAGCAGCATGTCTACCTGCGGAGCCTCGTTCATGTTGGTGATCGTCATTTTTGTCTTAATTGTTTGTATTTCTTGACCCAAAGTCGTCCATGCTGGCATTTCACTGGCATGCTGTCACATAGCTCCTCCCACCTCCTCCTACTCCTCCCCAGCGAAGGTTTTGATGAGTTTATTTTGTTTGTCCGTTTGGATGAAGTCTGCTTCTTCATGATAAAATTACTGATTCTGTAAATGGAGTCTGGTGGCTTTGATGAGAGCGATATGACAGCTGTTAGTGGTTAAAAAAAGGTCCATCTGAGCAGAGATCCTCTCCATAATGTTTTCAGACGCTTCTTCTAACAACCTGAGCCTGTCAGAGGAAGAACAAACTCCTTCAGTGGACGAACGTTGATGATGCTCAAACGTCCGGAGGGATTAGGCTGCAGCTTGTTTCATGGCTGCCGCCTGCAGAGCTGTTCAGTACTGGAAAAACTTCAAGAGCTGTTGTCTCCATTAGTCACTTGGACACAAAAACATGGGAAAAAAGGTCCATAATGACAGATAATTGTTGGGGACGCTGAAATCTCCGGGGACATGTGGACCGGCACCAATCGGAAACCTTGGATGGCGCCATGCTGCCGTCGTTTGGGTCGGTGTGGGCGGGTCTTCTTCCCGGCAGAGTTGCTGGACCTGCTGACTCTTTATGTGCCGTCAGACTTTGAAAACTTTTGGAACAAGTCGAATAAAATCACATGTTGTTAAATGTGTGTGATGTTTTCATCCTTTTCCCCAAATGTTCTTTATTGAGGAACCTTCTGATGCTGCATCACACAAAGCTTCCTGTCAAACGGACTCCTGTTCCAGCTCAGAACGGGGACACAATGTGGATTTGGTCTTTATTACCGTGCACTTAGTTTTCAACAGCAACAAAAGAGGATCCCTGTTCAACCAGTGAAGCTGTGATAACAGAAGATGTTGCTTCGCTCACTTCACTGAGAGCAAAATCCATTTCAGTCGTCCCAGAACAGCACAAAGGCTCTGCTGGCGTTTGAGTTTGGACGTGAATGGAAGCAACAAAAGAGCTCCGGCTCTCAGGAACAGAAGCTGGGTCACCACACGGACACGAGGGACACGAGGGACACGAGGGACACGAGCTCGGCCGGTCACATGAACGCAGGAGTCCTTCAAAGGTTCTTCTTAAGGGACAGTAGACCGAGTGTCTTCACCTTCGTCACGAGGACGTCGGCCTGAGCCTCAGAGGACGATCAGGATTATCTTCACTTTGAATGGAGAAAATTCTCAGTCGGATTAATTAACAAAGACAATTAGACTTTATTTCATCACATTTCAAAGTGTTGTGGCCTGCAGGCAAACTGAGGATGATGATGAAGACGAGTGACTTCACTCAAAGGACGACCGGCGCCACCGTCCAAACACGGCTGAGGTACCATCAGTCATCAGACGGATCAACAGACGTGATGTTCTGAACTCTGAAGACACAGACACCAGTGAGACAGAGACCAGCAAGACCAAAATGTGAGACAGAGGGACAGATGGACAGACGGAGGGATGGACAGAGGGACGGACGGAAGGACAGAGGGAGAGACGGAGGGACAGAGGGACGGACGGAGGGACAGAGGGAGAGACGGAGGGACAGAAAGAAGGACAGAGGGAGGGACAGAGGGACGGATGGGGGGACAGAGGGAGAGACGGAGGGACAGAGGGACGGACGGGGGGACAGTCTAAACGCTCTGCTCTCAGCTGCAGCTGTTACAGCTGCTGAAAATGAATGTCAGCTCAGCCTGCAGAGTGTGTGTGTGTGTGTGTGTATCTGTATTTGTATCTGTGCGTGTGTGTGTGTGTGTGTGTGTGTATCTGTATTTGTATCTGTGTGTGTGTGTGTGTATTTGTATCTGTGTGTGTGTGTGTGTGTGTGTATTTGTATCTGTGTGTGTGTGTGTGTGTGTGTATCTGTATTTGTATCTGTGTGTGTGTGTGTGTATCTGTGTGTATCTGTTTGTGTATCTGTGTGTGTGTGTGTGTGTGTGTGTGTATCTGTATTTGTGTGTGTGTGTGTGTGTGTGTGTGTGTGTGTGTGTGTATCTGTATTTGTATCTGTGTGTGTGTGTGTGTGTGTGTGTGTGTGTATCTGTATTTGTATCTGTGTGTATCTGTTTGTGTATCTGTGTGTGTGTGTGTGTGTGTATCTGTATTTGTATCTGTGTGTGTGTGTGTGTGTGTGTGTATCTGTATTTGTATCTGTGTGTGTGTGTGTGTGTGTATCTGTATTTGTATCTGTGTGTGTGTGTGTGTGTGTGTGTGTGTGTATCTGTATTTGTATCTGTGTGTGTGTGTGTGTGTGTGTGTGTGTATCTGTATTTGTATCTGTGTGTGTGTGTGTGTGTGTGTGTGTGTATCTGTATTTGTATCTGTGTGTGTGTGTGTGTGTGTGTGTGTGTGTATCTGTATTTGTATCTGTGTGTGTGTGTGTGTGTGTGTGTGCCGTACCTGCCTCGTTTATCTCCTCTCCTCTGTTCAGACTCTCCTGCTGAGGGAAGCTGTTTGACTCCAGAGAACAGATGTTCCTGCACGGCCTCATGGGACAGGAAGTGAGCGGTCAGCGGGACGCTCGGTGGCGTTCTTTAGCAGTAAACACACACGTCGGTGCGTTGAGAGCGTCGTCTGAAGAAGCGCGACAGCACAGTCATTGTTTATGGCAGTGGCGGCGCCCCCTGGTGGGCGGGGTCGTTCTGACTGCTGTCCTCTAGCACAGCAGGGGGCGGGGCTTTAAACCTGACACGACACTGCGTCAGCCCTCCGAGTGCTACAGCTGGTGATGTTTGGAGGTTTCAGATGTGATGCTTTGAGTGACAGCTAGGCTCCAGGTGAGTTCTCCTGTGTATCAGGTGGCCACTGGTTACACCTGCACTGTTGTACGGCAGCTCAACGACCAATCAGCAGTGCCCTCTCGCCGCTCTCTGCGCTCCACTCGAGGACGATGCTGCCGTCTTACGGTCGATATGTTGAGTCATTTTGAGGTGAATTGTCGTCCACAGCTGACAGACAGCAGCTGCTGATCAGTTTTCTGATTGTCTACGGAGGCCCACAGGGGTCATACGGGGGTCGAGGCCGCCCTCTGACCTCATCACTGCGTCAGTCGACAGACTGAATGATTTTCTGATCGTCAGACAGAACAAACGATCCAGAGACTCTTTAAGGTGACATCTGTCTTAGACTGAAGAGGGACATTTGAATAACCTCAATATGAATCTGCATGAGTCATGAAATCTCTATGAAACTTCCATTTGTGCAGTCTTTGTATGTCGATGCAGTGTGAACCAGGTCTAACCCCGACCCCCCTGTCCCCCCTCAGGCTGCGCCGTGGTGGCTGATCTGGGACCAGCCCGTTGGACTTCAGGCGTCGGCGGCCATGAAGCTGCCCTGCTCTCTCTACGGCTCGCTGTGGTTCCTCCTGCTGCTGGGAGCCGGATCTCTGCTGCTGCTGGTCCGCCTGCAGGACCTGAGCGAGATGGTCCAGCGTCAGACTCCAGGTCAGAGAGAAAAAACTCGTCCTGTATGTGTGCGTTTGTTTTCTTCGCCGCGTCGCTGAACCAACGTTTGGAGTAGCAACGAGAACGCGTGTGCGGCTGATGTTTGTGAGGCTGCGTCTGAGCAGCTGATCCTCCTCGGTGGTGGTGGAGGCGGGTTGTTGTGCTGTGAGCTCAGTGTGCGTTCAGGAACAACGGCCTCACAGCTCTTCTTTATGTGTTCATGAGAAAACTAGGAGGCCGTCAGCCAATCAGACGAAGACAGATGAGAATAACAGAAAGGGCCTGAGAGAAAACCCTCGCTGAAACTCCTGATGTGGAAAATGTTCCAAAAGTCGATGAACAAAATGTTTTGAGCTGATTGATTGAAATGAAGTCGTATCAAAACGTGGAGCAGCCGCTTATTGATCAGTGGCTGATTGAAGGATCATCTTCTCCTCCTCTTTGTGTTTGGATGGGACTGTCGGCCATCTTTGACTGCTGGCAGCGACTGTTTACTGTCCCGCAGGTCACTTCCTGTTGGATTTGTATTTCATTTGTTGTGTTTTCTTTGACTTTGGGTGTTTTTAGCTGGTCGGTTGCTGGTTTCCTGTGTGTGTTTACTGGTTTCTGACAGGGAAACCGCTTCAGTCTTCAGGAGTCTGAAGGTTTGATGGAGGAGCGACACCACAGGAGGAAGCGTTCATGAAGCTCTTTCCTCCTCCTCTGCTTTAATATCCCACGCTGACGGCTTCCATCCAGTCAGGACGTTAATGTATTCAGTCCTAATTGTTCTGAAAATTAAAAACAAGCATTTCCATTAAAGCCGTGCCAGCTGGGAAGCCGTCAGTAATTGAGGACGTGGCTGTGGGCCAGACTTCAGCGGAGATCAGACCACAGCAGAGCGACGGAGCAGCGTTTCCTCGTCTCTCAGTGTGAAAAGTTCCTGATGCAGCGTCAGAGTCGCCTGTTTGTTTCCAGGTTTCTCTCTTCAGGCGGTGGTCCAGGACAGGTCGGGCTGGGGGGGGGACAGATGTCTTTTTACACCAGTGAAAGAGACAAAGAGACACTCCAGAGGACGTCTGCGCGGAGGAGAACGTCTCGATGCTCCGTCCAGTCCAGAGGTCAAACCAGGCCAACGGCGGGCGTCGTGACGTTAGCGTCACATGATTTTGATCCATTACAGCGTGTTTGTAAGTGTGAGACGACGTCCTGTTCACACTCTGCATGTTCGCTCAGAGCAGCTCTGACGTTCTGTTACTTCATTTTCAGAACCACGTTGATTAAAACGTGACGGTGGCGCTCAGTGAACCTTCCCGACAGACGCTGAAATAGCTCGTTTGCAGTCAGGTGACGTTAAATTCAGATGGAGGGCAGGAAGTGAAAAAAGCAGTGGATGAGATGAAGGAAAGTTCTTACTGTGCTGGTTTAGATGAAGTGAAGAGAGAAATGTACAAACAGAGTCAGATCACATGTTGGATGTGACCTTTACGTGATGAAGAGGAAAGATTTGCTGCTGTTGAGGCAGCAGATAAAACAACTAGCTGCTCATTCAGACGTCGTTCTGCTCGAGAAAATAAATGAAAACAGACAAAAGTTTGGAGGAAAACAACTTTTCTGTTAGTGGTTGGTTCACGACCTCGTGCTCCTGATGACTGTCGTTTGGTTTTTTTAAGGGTTTGTTTTATTGTCCTGAGGATTAACGAGCAGCAAACGTTCAGCGCCGCGGTGCTGAATGTTGACGTTACGGTTGTTTGCTCGGTTAACCGCTCGCAGAGGTCCACTGAAACGCCTCTAAAGACGAGGATCGTCTCTAAACCAGACAGAGTACGTTATTTACTTCCTGCCCTCCATCTGCAGTTCGTGCCACAACAAAAGAGTGACGTGACGTCTCCTCAGCGGTCGATCTGACGCTCCTCGGCTGTTTCCTCAGCCCCGGTTTTTGGTGTTTTAGTGATCAGACATCACTAAAACATGATTGATGAGCAGTTCCATTGATCCGTGCAGCGGAGGAAGTGCCCGGTCAGGGTAGGTTTAGGGTCAGGCTGCTTCCGATGGTTGTTCCTCTTAAAGTCAATCAGTGGCGCTCGGCTGAATGTGTGAAACTGAATCTCACTTCTCTTCTGTCTGATAATCTAATAACACTGAAGAGGCTCTTTGCTTTGTCTGCAGCGTTTCCTCTGTGAACAGTGATACTGTGACAACACCCCCCCCCCCCCCCCAAAAAAAAAAAAAAAAAGAAAGAAAACACTCAGCATGGCTGCCGTCAGCAGTGGAAAGTAACTAAGTACATATACTCTAGTACCACTTTGATTCTCTTGTACTATGTTTGAGTATTTCCACTTTCTTACCTGTGGAATGTTCAAACAGGTGTTTTTGGAGCGTTCCACATCTGTCAGTCTGTGAAACGTGTTGCTGCATCAGATTCACAATAAGAGATATTTACAGAAATCAATGAAGCTGATGAACATGAAATATATTGACTTTGAGCTGATTTCAGGTCAGTTTGTGTCAGAGAGCATCAGATCAGCTGATCACAGTCTGTTTATTGAAGTCAGAGTTTGGTATCAGGGTCAAGTTGTACTTTTTATCAGACAGTTACTGAAAAGTTAATGGTGCCGAGAAAGTTCATGCAAAACAAATGATGAGAATATGTTGTTGTAGAGTAACCAGCAGGATACAGAGCACCAAGAATCAGCCTTTACTGCATCACAGTAGAGGGCCACAGTGGACGGTGGATGGGGGCCGCAGTGGACGGTGGATGGGGGCCGCAGTGGACGGTGGATGGGGGCCACAGTGGACGGTGGATGGGGGCCGCAGTGGACGGTGTAGCAGCAGGCTGAGCTGTGGACGGCAGGCAAACAGATGTGTGCAGGAAGACGAGCCTGAGGCTGAAGGAAACAGCAAATCAGAGTTCTGGCAAACAAGAGAAAAGTACTAACTTCAGATTGGCTCAATGTCTGGACCACACTGGCAAACTGAATGTCCTGTACACTGTGTACTGTACACTGTGTACTGTAGAACGTGTACTGTACACTGTGTACTGTGCACTGTGTACTGTAGACTGTGTACTGTAGACTGTGTACTGTAGAACGTGTACTGTACACTGTGTACTGTGCACTGTGTACTGTAGAACGTGTACTGTAGACCGTGTACTGTAGACTGTGTACTGTAGACTGTGTACTGTACACTGTGTACTGTAGAACGTGTACTGTACACTGTGTACTGTGCACTGTGTACTGTAGACTGTGTACTGTAGACTGTGTACTTTAGACTGTGTACTGTACACTGTGTACTGTGCACTGTGTACTGTAGACTGTGTACTGTGTATACAGTCTGTATACTGTAAATACTGCTGGGCTGGATGAGCGGATTGGTCGCAGGTATGCAGGTGAACTGACGGCTGGAGGGAAAGGAAGGACGAAGAGAGGAGGGATGAAGAGCCACAGGTACGATGAAGAGCCACAGGTACGATGAAGAGGCACAGGTACGATGAAGAGGCACAGGTATGATGAAGAGGCACAGGTACGATGAAGAGGCACAGGTACGATGAAGAGGCACAGGTATGATGAAGAGGCACAGGTGTGATGAAGAGGCACTGTGATTTTCTCTGTTTCTGTCTGAACATCGTCAGTTTGCTGAAACACGACGAGTCGTCAGTGAAAATGATGGTTAGCTGTCCTGTGACCTCGGGTGGGATCAGTGTGCAGTACTGCTCATACTGGAACTGCACGAAGCTGAGAGTACCTGTGTACTGACAGAAATATATCTCAACTCAGTCGCAGAAGAAATATTTTTACTCAGAATTGAAGAATATCGGGTGAAGAGGGTGAATCCTAACGTTCCGTCACCGCTGATGATGACTGTCATTTCCTGCACTTCAAACCGTGCGTCGGTCAGATTCCTCCTTTTCTCCGAGCGTCATTCACTTCAGCCTGATTCGTCACAGCGACTCTGAGGAGGTCCATCAGTACCTGCTCACACTTTTCTCGGCTCCAAAAACGCCTGAAACAGCCTCACAGATCCGAGTGAAGCTGGCAGTAAACCGGCTTTAACCCTCCGGAGGCTTCTGTCGGTGTTTGTTCCTCTTAAATGAAAAGAGTTTAAATGAAACTGGTCTTATCATCATTGTCCCAGTGAACATGTGTGTGAGTATACACACTGTGGAAATACCAGCCTCCGTGTCTGTAAACACAGGCTCAAAGGAAGCTGCAGTGCGTCTGCATCGAGGCGAGACGAAGGAAAGCACATTAAATTATCTCGGAGCTCCTGCGTGTGCTGCAGATTCAATTTCCTCCCTTAAGTGACTTAATGTCGTTTGAACGTCTGTCTGTGGGAGTGTGACACGTGTGATGTGCGGCCTGTTTCAGTCCCAACAAAACATGTCGCAGCACGCCTCAGCCTCATTTCTGCAGTGCGCTTTAATTAATGTTCTCCGAGGGGGGGGGCAGGGTCGAACCATCGCACAAAGCCGCTCAGGGGTTGTTTTAACGGTGACTTCCTCCACGCCAGCAGCGCGCTCATGACGGGATAAATGACCGAGCGACGTCGTTCTGCTTCGGCTCAAAGTTTCCCGTTGAAGCTTCGAGCTGTTGAATCTCAGCTGAACACAAACTGAAGCGCCGAGGTGTTGGGATGAAGCTCGGCTGCGTCCACCGCTTTGGTTCAGTCCACAGCAGAATATCTGTCCGCCAACATCCAGTCAGCGCTCATCTGAAGCAGGACTTTCCGCTCGTCTTCATCGCGGCTGATCTGCAGCTCGACCGTGCGTCTGCTGACTCGCAGTCATGTATCATCAGCGCACAGTTTATCTAACAGCTGGCCGGCAGATCGTCCCTCCGCCTCCCGGCAGCTCCGAGGACGCACGCTGACGTCGTTCGACAGTTTCTTCAGGGATGAAGTAACAATTAGCCAGCGGTGCCACAAGCATTTAGCAAACAGGGATGAAGGCTGCGTCTCTGCTGTTTCTGCAGAACCTCCTGAACAAGCTGAAAGAGTCTGAACGTCCGTCAGAGATGATGATGACGTGTTTCTGACGGTGACGACGGTCAGGAGGTCATGAACATGTCGCACAGGCGTCGTGGACGTCCTCTGCACAGAAGTGGCATTAAGGTTAACTGTAATTCAGATTTTTTTTGGTTAAATCATGAATGATTTCATACAGAAATTGAGAAAATATTGTGAATCTTCTCAAAAGCTTCTCACAAGCTTCAGGTAACTTCATCGGATCCTTTGGTGAGAATAAATGGACCAATGCCTCCGAACGCTCAGTGATTGAGCTCTCAGTGTCATCGGGTGTTCAGGTGCGTCAGCATCATGCAGCTTCCTCCAGGTGACCCAGCCGCGCCTGATCAGACCCCAGCTGGCCTCCTGTGGCCTGATGGCTCTCCTCTCTTGAGCCACAGCCATCTTCATGGCGTCATGTGGTGTTACAGACGGCTCTCCCTCAGCGCCTGAATGGATGAAGGCTGTTGTTAGAGAGCGACCTTCTAATTCCCTTTAGCCCACCTCTACTGGGAGACACCTTG
Organism: Chaetodon auriga; assembly: GCF_051107435.1. Classification (NCBI taxonomy): domain Eukaryota; kingdom Metazoa; phylum Chordata; class Actinopteri; order Chaetodontiformes; family Chaetodontidae; genus Chaetodon; species Chaetodon auriga. Next base: position 1,159,457 of record NC_135079.1, on the reverse strand, counting down.
CTCTGCAAACAGCCTTCGGCAGTCGCTAACGAGTCCCACGTGTTTGGAAATATTCCTTCCAAGCCTTCATCCCAGGAGACTGTGAGCTCCAGCAGCACGACTTGTTGGTGGTCTTGAACATGAGGATGCTGTTCGGATCCAAGCAGGTGGCTGGACTGTGGTCAGGGAGCTTCAGTCAGAACGTGATTGTTGTTGAAACTTGTTTCTGGTGACTCGACGGTGCACAGGCCAGGTGAAGCCTTTGAGCCTTCGTCAGTGTTCTGTCGATGCTGACGTTTGTTAGCTTTAGCTGTACCCTCATCTAATCCAGAACAAGCCTCAGTCCTTCAACCAGCCGTCAAACTAACAGGACCGCGGGGCAGAAAGTCACTTCAGATGCTTCCTTTGGACCTCACAAAGCTGGTAAATCAGTTGAGGGACACACTGCGCTGCCCTCCACCCACCCACACCCACCGAATCCCTTCACCAGACTCATCGTTAAAGGATCATTTTGTTGTTGCGGTTGTCTAAAATATCCTCAGTAATGTTGGTCTCTGAGCTGTCCCTCACTCACCTGGCTTTGTGTACTGTCAGCATTCACACACACACACACACACACACACACACACACACACACACACACACACAGTGGGCTGAGTCAGCGCTGATCCGAGGTCAGGTCTCCTCCACATCAGGACTTTATGAAGAGTTCCTCTCTGACCTCCGCCCTCCTTCCAGCAGCAGCTCGTTTCCAATCAGGAGGCTCATTTAATCAACACCTTCACCATCTGCATAAGGTCACGCCCTGTGCTGATGTGACGTCTCAGGGACACACGTCCCCCCAGTCTGAAATATGAGTCCACAGACATCAGCCTGCGCACGGCTGAGGCTGCTGGCGTCGTGTTATTATGGGGACAGTTAGAGGACCGGTGACCTCCTCCAGCGACCGGCCTCAGACTGCTGATCACGGCGTTATCTTTGTGTGTAGACGCCCACAGACACAGATGGAAACAGAGGAGCATTGAGTCGTCTGCAGTCCGGCTCAGTCCTGGGGGGGGGCGGGGACTCCCACTTCCTGCTCTGAGCTGCATGCAAATTAATTGGCCGGACAATACCTGTCAGTGTGTGAGCTCAGTGCTGTTTAGCATCCAGCTCGAAGCGCTGCTGACAGCATGGAAATGTTCCTGCATCACTGAAGGACGTTCAGAGCGGATTCAGCATTGAAGTTTACGATGCTTTTCTGTTTTTCTCTGTTTTCTGTCACTTTAAGACTGTTGGTGGGACGAGACGAGACATTTCAGCACGTCTCTCTGGAACCTTTCTGACCTTTTAAAACATTCAACCAAGACAGTAACCAGCAGACGCACACATGTTGTTTTATGTTTGACATGTGGAGTGAAATGGATGGTTTGTTACAGCAGTCGCTATGCTAATTTATGCTAATTTCCATAAGAAAGGGTTAGCATTGAGCTAACAGACGGACAGACGCTGATGATGATTCTTGTTCTTATTTGTGTAGAATCAAAACATCGATTCAGAAATCATTAAAAAAGTGTTTGAGCGTTTGTTCTTCACAGTTCACAACAACAGACCAAAACTCAGCATTCAGTCAGCTGAGATAGAAAACAGACCGTCTGACGAGGAGGAGGAGGAGGAGGAGGAGGAGGAGGAAACTGATGTGGGCAGTGTTTCAGTGGAGGTGTTTACTCCTTCTGTCAGAGAAGAAACCGAATGCAGCGTTTGACTTTCACTCCCAAACTCTTTATCTGTGGCCGAGACAAAGACCTTCTGGAGCTTTCTGCTGTGAGGTTTGCTCTCCTGCAGCAGTGATTCATCATCCAGCTCCACAGAAGAAAGCCATTAGTTGTGCTGACGTGAATAAACTCTTTATGCTGAGAGTGTTTTTATATCACCAGCAGCTCCAAGACCTTCCTGTACGTTTATTTAACCTGGATAAAAGACTGAGCGGCTGAGAGACGAGAGAGCAGCTTAAAGTCAACAATAAAAACAAAGATGAGTGTCTCAGTCTTCAAAGAGGACACTCCGTCTGTGGCCCAGACCCTTTAAACGGACTGAAATTCAGTCATCAGCTTGGAGCTTCTGCTCGTCGTTCAGGATGAAGCTGCAGCGCTTTTAGAGGCCAAACTTAGAAACAGTTAATACATGAACAGTTTGTTTCCTGCCGTGATGGATCAGATACTTCCTGTTTACTTCCTGTTCATGGATCGATGTCAGTAAGAGATGTTTTACTGCTCTGAGGACGCCTGAGCTGCAGGCTGAACTGAAGTGGAAGCTCTCCAATAACACGAGCCACATGCAGAGCAGCTCACTGATGTCGGCCTCAGACAGACAGACAGACACAGACAGACACAGACAGACAGAGAGACACAGACAGACACAGACAGACAGAGAGACACAGACACAGACAGACAGACAGACAGACAGAGAGACACAGACAGACACAGACAGACAGAGAGACACAGACACAGACAGACAGACAGACAGACAGAGAGACACAGACAAACACAGACAGACAGACACAGACAGACACAGACAGCCAGACAGACACAGAGACAAACAGACAGACACGCACAGAGACAGACAGACAGACGGGTACAGACTGTACAGACCCATATTGTCCAAAAACCAAGACATGTTCTGAGCCACTTTCTTTCCTCCATAAGAGGGACAGTCATGCTCACAGTCCCCATAATGCTTTGTGCAATGTAAACAGGAAGTATAACAGTCAGTTAGCTGTGAGCTACAACTTCAGCTTAGTTTTTTAGATTATATTTGTTTACATTTAGTCAATCTGGCTCCATGAACAGTCTGCTGAATTAGCTGTTAGCAGCTCCTGTTAGCGGCTCCTGTTAGCTGCTCCTGTTAGCAGCTCCAGTTAGCTGCTCCTGTTAGCAGCTCCAGTTAGCTGCCCCGTTAGCCGCTCCTGTTAGCAGCTCCAGTTAGCTGCTCCTGTTAGCAGCTCCAGTTAGCTGCCCCTTTAGCTGCTCCTGTTAGCAGCTCCTGTTAGCTGCACCTGTTAGCTGCTCCTGTTAGCAGCTCATGTTAGCTGCACCTGTTAGCAGCTCCTGTTAGCAGCTCCTGTTAGCTGCACCTGTTAGCAGCTCCTGCTGGCTGCTCCTGTTAGCAGCTCCTGTTAGCTGCACCTGTTAGCAGCTCCTGTTAGCAGCTCATGTTAGCTGCTCCTGTTAGCAGCTCCTGTTAGCTGCTCCTGTTAGCAGCTCCAGTTAGCTGCCCCTTTAGCTGCTCCTGTTAGCAGCTCCTGTTAGCAGCTCCTGTTAGCTGCTCCTGTTAGCAGCTCCTGTTAGCTGCACCTGTTAGCAGCTCCTGCTGGCTGCTCCTGTTAGCAGCTCCTGTTAGCTGCACCTGTTAGCAGCTCCTGCTGGCTGCTCCTGTTAGCTGCCCCGTTAGCTGCACCTGTTAGCAGGAGTCTTTTTCTCTGGTTTCTTAGTGGATTTCTGGAGGTTTGTCCATGATGGCCGTCAGAGAAAAGGATCTCCTGAGGAAGTGAAGTCACAGGTCTGTCTCAGGTGTGACTCCTCGAAGGAGTTTTGACCCAGAACGACAGGAATCAGACGCTCTGAAGCATCTGAACACCTCCTCCCTGAGCTGTGTGTCACTGCTGCAGCTCCACCTGACAGACAACCTGAGTTCCTGTTGTTGTGATAACACCTGTCCCTTTCACGACCTCACCTCTCCCCCTTCACCCTGGGGAGGAGCCTCCCATCCCCTGGGTGGATGTGCGAGCGAAGCTTTAATGGAGCTCAGTAAGAATCGGAAGACCCTTGCTTCCCTGAGCCATCTGCTGCGTTTGAGCATCAGGAGTTCACTCACAGTTCAGCAGGTGGGAGTATGAAAACTCACCTGTCTTCATCGTCCTTCATCTTCCAATAAGCTGCTGAGTCGGGTGAAAATGACGAGCAGCAGCAGCAGCTCAGAGGAGAATGAATCTCAGGATGCTGCTGCTGCTGCTGGAATGCTAATATAGTGCACTCAATGCTAGCAGCTCGTCCATGTTCACGTGAAATTATGTCTGGTGCAAACAGGCAGAGACGTTGTCCTGATGAGTGTTTTGTGGAGCTGGAGGAGACGGCGGCAGTGTGTCTGACGGATGCTTCAGTGTGTGTAGGTGTTTGTTACTGAGGACTGAAGTGTGTCTCTGCAGGTTGGATGGAGGTGGACGTGTTGGACGTGGCAGCAGCAGCAGCTGTGTTCGGACGCATTGTTGATCACAGAGCCGCAGCAACTGCATCAGCTGATTAGATGGAGGAGTTTCTATTGGCCAGCATCTGTCAGAGTGCTTTAATACATCGTCTGCTTCAGCTCGCTGTTATTTTTCATGAGCTTGAGTTTGTTTGATTCTGTCATAAACAAAACTTATTGAAATATTTAGCCGAAGACGAAGAAACAAGAAGACGCACGTTCAACCCAGTGTGAACCAAACTAAGGAAAGTTCAGGTTAAAAGCAGTGGCGCTCACAAAGCTTAGTTCGTTAGCCTGATAGCTCGTTAGCATGTGCAGTCTGGGGCTAATGCTTAAAAGCTACAAATGCTTAGCTTTAGTTCATTTAGAATGACATGGACAGTGATGTTCCTCCTGCTAACAGGAGCTAACAGGCTAATTCTGGGTGCAGTTGTTGAGCTCGCTAGCCTAAGTGGCAGGTGATTGGCTGAAAAGTGAGAAGGCAGTGACATCATCACTGTCATGAAAGTGACATCACAGAATAAAAACAGATTTTCAGTAAAATAAAAAAAATAGTGATTAAGTGACAGATTTTAACGAGTTCAGCTTTCATTCAGTTCTCGTTATTGTTTGAGGTGTGTGTTCGTCCCGTCGTGTTCATCTTTTTGTTGTTGTTGTGCCTCCATATTTATTTGTGTGTTTCAGAGCGCTTCAGATGGATGACGAGCCTCTGATGTGTGTTTTTGTTCAGCTTCCTGCAGAGCAGGTTGTGTGTTTGGATGATTAATGGCGTTTTGCTCACATCTTCATCGTCAGTGAAAGATTAGCCAGATGGCATTTTGATTAGCGGCTCTGTCGTTAGCACGTAACATTTCGCTGACTTCAGGCCTCGAGGAGACGAGCGTTGGTACGGCAACAAGAGAGACAGGAAGAGTGTGTGTGTGTGTGTGTGTGTGTGTTTAACGTGATGTAAAGTGAGAAAATCTGTGTTTGGGTGGAATAAAACTATGTTGCTTCAGAGCCATGATGCTCCTTTAATGACTCGTCTTTATTTTGGCTCAAAATGATCTTTTCAAGCAGATTCCCGACTGAAGCTTCGTCTGCAGCACAGTGTTCCACTAACGGGACGTGGTGAGACTCACGGCGGTCCACGCGGACGCCCTCCTCCTCTGCAGACCAGTTCAGTCACATGGGAATCTTCTCATTCACTGGAGATGTGGATGAGCTCTGATCAGCTTGGTGTCCTCCTCCTGAGCTTTGGCCTCGGCCTCAGGGACGCATTCAGCTCGCAGAGCTAATTCATAAATCCAGAGAAATAACATAACACGGCAGAGGAACATGTGTTGTGAGTAATCTGTTACTCTTTCATCTCCCGTTGGGATTAAAAGGTTTTCTTTTCTCCTGAAGCCTGAATTTAATGGATATGAAGTCATTTTGTGACGAGTGTAATGAAAAACACAGCATCCGTGTGTTTCAGCCTCAGTCACTGAAGGTATCTGCAAGCATGACATCAGCTTTGTTACTGTGCGCTCGCCTTTGCAAAGGCTCATGGGAGCAGATGATGAATACAGGTGTATTTTTAGATGCTCGCCTCACTCCTGTGCTGTGGTTTTAATGGTTTCTTCATCTTCTTCACGTTCCTCCAGTTGGGGAATCTTTGAATAATCTTCTTTAATCAGAGAACGTGTGACACCAACACTAATTAGCAGCTCGTCTTATATAACAGGATTAAAGTGAGGATCTGCATCAGACGTGTGAACGGCAGCTCGGAGTCCATACGGTCGCTTTCCCCATCAAGTCTGCTTTTATTTCCTCCAGATTTCACTTTTTCTAAACTCTGTCTTCCATTTTTATTTCTGTGTCTCATCAGTGTTGGAGACTAAATCTGCTCTTGTTGCCCAAATGTTCCTCCACCCTGATTACACACATGAAAGTAAAGCCTGAAATATTTCCATCGAAGGAAACACGTCTGTGCATCAGTCACAGGTTCAAATTAACGTGAAGAAACTTGCTAGCATAGCAACATAAAGGCTACAAACAACCCATAATGCACCACTCTCAGGCGTCTTCTCGTCTTCATCCTCTTTGACGTGATTGACGTGATGTTTGTGCTGGTTCAGTGTCTGTAGATACTAAAGGAAAGAAGATCATTGATCTGTCTGATTGGTAATCGATTAATCTGTCACTGATCTGATTAGTTCTGGTTGATTCTTCTTCGATGTTTTGAACGCAGCACCTGGAGTCTGAAAACTGTTGACTCAGCATCGTGTGTGAGCTGCTTTTCTGTGAGCGCGTCACCGTTTTGTTGCAGCACACACCTGCACCAATGGTGTGACGCTGTCCCACTGACCTCCAGGTGGCGCTAACGCTAACAAATGTGTGCTGCAAAGAGGAAGACTGCAGGCTGCTAACATGGATGTAAACATGCAGGATTAGGTTCCCATCAGAGGACACGAGCTGATGTTTGTCTCAGCAGAAATGAGACGGACAAGGACACAGTTATTCACACTCAGGACGTGTCCACATCGTATAAACCATGTGTGGAGTCCAGGAGCCTCCTGCTTCTGGCTGTGACTCACTATCTTCATGTTTATTTTAAGGGGACATGTAGACATCAGCAGATATGAACATCAGAGTCCCACAGAGGCTCAGAGTCAGCGTGGGCGGCTGCAGCACGAGCAGCTGGCTCAGAGTCCGACAGCCCGAGTGTCTGTCAGAGCTCAGCAGGACCACACACGCCGAGGAGCGAACCGCCAGTCACACACACGCCGAGGAACGAACCGCCAGTCACACACACGCCGAGGAGCGAACCGCCAGTCACACACACGCCGAGGAACGAACCGCCAGTCACACACACGCCGAGGAGCGAACCGCCAGTCACACACACGCCGAGGAACGAACCGCCAGTCACACACACGCCGAGGAACGAACCGCCAGTCACACACAGCCCGAGGAACGAACCGCCAGTCACACACACGCCGAGGAGCGAACCGCCAGTCACACACACGCCGAGGAACGAACCGCCAGTCACACACACCACCGACACACTGAGGGTGGAGAACGACGGTGTTCGATCCTGCCGAATCCTCTTCAGGTCAAAATGTTTGAAAGGTGGAAACCACGCCCGCCGCGCTGTGTGATGGCGGGCGTGGTTAACCGTCCAAAGCAGCAGGTGAAGAAGAAGAGTTCAGTCGAGTCCACTGAAAACAGAATAACAATATTCGATCAGTCGTCAATCTGATGTGAGGAGTGAAAGTGTTTCCTGTCTAATATCACTAAAGATCTGTTTTATGTGTTTTGAGCTGCTGATTGAACAGATTCTAGATTCGATTTTATACTTTAATGTTTTACATTTTGGAACATCAGTGAAAAAGTGCACAAAGACGTGAGTAAATAAATCAAAGTGCTCTAAAAACAGTGACAGTTTTACATAAACTATTGTGCTGGATGGTGATAGATATGATTATCTGGACCTGAATGATCGTCTGCGGGTCAGAACACTGTGGACTACTCCTGATGACAGCGTTTAGAAAGTACTTTATGGCAGTAATGCAGTACTTTCAGGTGGAAGTAATCAGTAAATGAACTCAGCTGTGTATTAATCAGTGACTGTAATGTCGCTCTTCGCTGCAGCTTCATCACAAAGAGTCAAACACATTTTCTCTCCTTCGTCGCTGCGGTCGCCTCTTCACCTGTTTCTCTGTCCTCACCTGATCAGACTCACCTGAGGAGGACTCGTAAACTGATGGAGCCTTCGTCAGGTGATCTGAAGCTGCTGGGTGAAGCAGACCTGGAGAGGTGTTAGCAGCAGGACAGAGGGTGTAATCTGATCTGTGGTCAGTGTCCTGGTTTTCATTTCCTGCTGTGCGGCCAGCCTCACCTGAGCGGACCAATCGTGGCGCTGATTTATTCATCAGGTTATTCTGTGCAGCAGCAGCAGCTCAGTCTGGCATCATGTTGCTTGTCATCGCCTTGAACTGATGCAGACTCGACCACAACGGCATGAATAACACAGGAGCTCCATGAATAATACAGGAAGCAGCTCTGTGTGTGTGTGTGTGTGTGTGTGTGTGTGTGTGTGTGTGTGTGTGTGTGTGTGTGTGTGTGTGTGTGTTATGACAAACCACCCGCGTACTGTAGCAGGACACAAACAACAGGACGAAGGTCCAGTCAGAATTACAGACCATAATATTCAACCTCGCTGCTCAAACATGAGTATCTGAAAAAATCCGTTTCTCAAACCTGAAGTTGATGCAGAAACGAGAGCAGCAACAAACGATTGTTTTCATTATTGATTACTCGATCGATCGAGAAGACGGTGACACAGCTGTCCATCTACCTGCAGCTCACAGCGTCACTTTGTTCAGTCCAGCTCTTCTCTGTTTCACGGCCCTTTATCTCCAAACACACGGAGGTCATGTGAGGTGTTGGTGCAGGTGTTGGTGGAGGTGTTGGTGCAGGTGTTGGTGGAGGTGTTGGTGCAGGTGTTGGTGGAGGTGTTGGTGCAGGTGTTGGTGGAGGTGTTGGTGGAGGTGCTGGTGGAGGTGTTGGTGCAGGTGTTGGTGGAGGTGTTGGTGCAGGTGTTGGTGGAGGTGCTGGTGGAGGTGTTGGTGGAGGTGTTGGTGGAGGTGTTGGTGGAGGTGCTGGTGGAGGTGCTGATCGCCGTGTGATGGACTCTGATGGCAGGTCGCAGGCGGTGCGTCTGGCTCTGGTAGTTTGTTTCAGTTGGAGATGGTTAACGCGGTGAAGCAGTAGGAGGTAGACCACAGGAGGATGTTTGAAGGTCACCACACAAACAGAGTCACTGCTGTGCCTTCAGCTGTTTCTCTTCTGAAGGAGGCTTCAGCTTGTTAGCTGTTAGCTTAGCACAAACCCACCTGCAGAACACTGTCTCTGTCAGAATGAGGGCTGAAAGCTGCTTGTTGAGCTTCAGACTCCACCGAAGAGCGTGACCTTCATCCAGGAGCATCAGTCCTGCAGCTCGTCCAGGTCAGCATGTTTGTAGCTGTGATGAGTCTTCATCACCGTCTTCATCACACCTTTGAGGATAGACGTGCTGTGCTGATCAAAAGTGAGTTTATTGTCTGTAACGAGTCGAAGCCGTTTGAACTTTCTCACCTGTCCTTCTGTCTCGCTGTGGACGGTTCGTCCACTGAGTGTTTGATGTGCTAATGACCAGTTCGTGCTCGTCTGACCATCAGGACCAATTTAGGCTCCAGCGTCTCGCTGAAAGACACTTTGACATGTGGACAGGACGCCATCAGTCTTGTCTTGTTGCCTTCACTCTCTCTGCTGACCTCAGATCTGTGGTTGTTAAACACAACATGGAGTTTTCTTTAGATCTCTGAAAGATGTTTTACAGGATAACCGACTGTCCATAAAGAGCTGAAGGCTCATAAATGTCTTCTTCATCATCGTCTTCAAACTTCAGCCGACTGAACGCACCAAAGGCTGAACGGGAGGAAGCAAAACACACGACTTGATATTAACCAAAGTATTGGACATTAAACTGACCTGAGGGTCACAAAGTGACGCTGAACCACGTTTCATCACAGTCATCCACTGTGGACATATTTCAGTGTGGGACAAAGTGGACAGACTGAAAGAGAGACGGATGGACTGACATTAACGTCCACAGAGCTGCTCCAATGACTGTTAAACTGATGTCAGTGTAGTTTATAATCCGTCTTTGAACTCATCAAATGTCAAACATCAGACTCAGAGTGAAGCTGTCGGTGGCTCGGTGACCTTATCGTGAGTCCCTGTGATGCAGAGGACGAAGGTTCAGCGTAATTAGCGTCTTTGAAGGAATAACAGCCAATAAGCTTTGTTCCTGACTTCCTGACTCCAGAGTCTCTGCGGGTCAGAAGCTGCAAACATTCAGATGAAGACACGGATGAATCCTGAGCAGCTGGACACACCTGAAAAGACATTTCGGGGGGGGGGGGGTGTCACCTGTCTGTTTACCTTTCATTGATGTTCAGGTGATGAATATTTGTATGTGTACTGTGTACTTCCACTCCACTACATAAATATTTTACTCCATTACTTTTGTCTGACAGCTTTAGTTACTATTACTTTTCGGATTCCTTCCTGTCCAGTGAAAAGCTCGTATCTCCAGATGCTAAATAAACTCTTTAAAAAGAAGAAGCTGGTCTGGTCATGGTTACAGTTTGTTTTGGTCAGCAGACCTCAGGTCAGTCCTTACAGACACAAACTGACTGAGGGTCGAGCACGTCGAGAGGATTTGAACCTTCCACACGCTGTAATCCGCCACATTCAGGGTGAACGCACTGATACAAAACCTGCGGCGCAGATTTGAATATTTGTCAGAGTTTAATCTGACTGGAGTTTCAAATCCTTCAGCAGGTGGAACGTTTCCTGTGTGATGACGAGCTGCAGAGTCGTCATCGCCGAAGGCCTCAGCAGATCTGAGGCCAGCGCAGCACAGCTGACGGGGAAGCGGGCGTTTGGGTGCTGATGTCCGTCGGCTCGACTCGCATCTTAACAAGATCTGGCAGGAGTCGCTGAGCTTTGTGTAGACGTTTGTAGATTCACTGGACGGATTAAGACTCTGGTTTGTTAATCCCTGTGAAATTAGAGTAAAGTGCTGGTGGCGGGTTCGCCGCCTCGCTGGGCTTCAGATGACACAGAAACTTGACACGAAGCCGAAGAGGAAAGGGCTTGGTTTCGGGGCCGAGCAGGATCAGGAGCTCCTCAGAGCGACCTGTGAGTCTGCTGTCGACGTTCTCACAGACACGTTTCCACCTCAGCTCCGTCGTTTGAACTCTGTAATGTCTGATGAATTCATGGAACATTGTGGAACATCGCCTGCAGTTTGATGGATTGAACTTCAGCAGCTCTCCAGGACCGATGTTTGTCCTGAACCTCGTCTGTCTTTCTGGCTGTGTGTTTATTTTGCCATGTGGTGGTTTCTGAGTACTGATAAGGTTTTTTTAACGGTACAGGGAGGAGAAAGTTTCAGGTTCAGGTGTGATCTGAGGAGAATCACCTGTGGACGTGTGGATTTTTCACCTCTCTCTCGTCTTCTCGTGCCGCTGCGCTCTGAGTGTCGATCTGATCAAACAGAAACGACTCCGTCGTTTGTTCAGACGTGTGAAACCTCCGTCAGGTCTGAACAGAACACGCGTCCGATCCTCCAGGTGTTCTCTGTGCTTTGTACCTGCCGTGTTTGTGCCGCTCAGCTCGCTGGGACCTCATTCACATGACGATTTTGTCATGAACGTGTTGCCTTCGTCTCTCGGTGAGTCTTCAGCTCCTCACAGCTGTAACTCGGTCAGCGTGTCTCCAGGTGTTGTCCTGCATACGTAGGAAATGCAGCAGAAAGGAAATGATCCGCCCTCACCTTCGTGCTGACACCTGCTGTTTTTAACGTGTTCTCGTCATGCTGACGTCAGATCTGTGTCCTCCAGAGACCAACCTGTGAGCGAGGTGGAGGAGGATGAGCCCAGACCGCCTGAAAAAACACTGCATTAGCAAATTCAGCCTGGTGTCCACACATGGACATGTGGACACTCCCTCTTTGGTTCCTGCATGTTGTCACGTGATAATCTCATATGTCTGATCTTGGAAATGTTTTATTTCCTCTTTTATTTTTGTGATAACAGGTGTGACCGACCTGTGCCGCATGTTGTTGTTGTTGTGCTTTTATCTTTCGAGAATAATCTTAATGATGTTCCCTGATTAAAGAAAGATCAGGGGAAAAAGCTTCATCAGGTTTTCAGCGCAGTGGAAGGATTTCAGGCTCCTCAGGTTGGAAACCTTCAGGTTTCTGAACATTTCAGGAAACGCTGTCATGAAATGAACTTGAGAGCAGTTCTTCCAGAGCTCCTGAGGAGATACAAGCTTTTCATTTGACAGGGACAGTGCAGCCCGTCTCCCTGTGCTATCATTAGCACGCCACACTCCCGGGTCACCGCGGCCTCAGCTGCGGTACAGTGAGACTGAGGCGAATGGCTGCGGCAGGTGCTGAGCTTGGCGAAACTGCAGCATGCTGGGTAATTAATTAGATTCCCGTGGGAGGCGGCGTCACCGGCAGCCGGGGTCAGGAGTCAGTAAACACACCTGTGCGGCTCTGCGGCTAAAGTTAGCAGCTCTCTGAGCTGGAAGAGCTTTACAGCAGCACAAATAAAATATCTGAGGAGCTCGTCTGTGCTGCGGAGGAAACGTCTGTGCTGCGGAGGAAACGTCTGTGCTGCTGAGGAAACGTCTGTGCTGCGGAGGAAACGTCTGTGCTGCTGAGGAAACGTCTGTGCTGCGGAGGAAACGTCTGTGCTGCGGAGGAAACGTCTGTGCTGCGGAGGAAACGTCTGTGCTGCGGAGGAGCATCAGGGTAACGCTTCTGTCCAGCCGGCGCTGCTGTGAGTCCATGAGCCTGAAATAACACCAGGAAGAAAGCTGGAGCTGGAACAATGATTCGACCAGTCAGAGTCCAGTTAATGAGAATTAATTCACACGTGATTTAAGTTCATTTGAATGCAGCTACAAAAAGCAGATCAGTTTTACAGCGTGTCCGTTCAGACCGGCCTGAGGTGAAGGTCTGAAGCTGAAGTCTGTGTGTTTGTGTGTGAAGGTCTGAAGCTGAAGTCTGTGTGTTTGTGTGTGAAGGTCTGAAGCTGCTTCGACTCCTCTGTGATGAAACAGTTTGAGCTGCTTCACTTTCTCTGCAAACTGATGAATCACTGCGGGCCGAAGCTGCCCAGGACCTGAACCTGGCTCTGAGCTCAGACTGGAGGAGTGACCGTGATGTATCACCAACTGCTCCTGCAGCCCTCCCACCTCCTGACCCGCGCACCCCCACCCCCAACACCATCTGTGGTGGTGTAAAAATGTCTGTGAGACCCAGAGGGGAGGCCGTGTCCTCTGCAGAGAAACAATCAGAGTACTGGAGTCTGCAGCAGCTGAGAGACAGAACCAGACCGACGGAGTCCACAGAGACAGCACGCACACACACACACACACACACACACACACACACACACACACACACACAGACTGGAGGTACACATAAACAGCTCAGAGCAGACTGCACTAAGCAATTTACTAAATGACAACAAAGTGCGCTCTCTTGTGAAGCAGGTGGTGCTGGACACCTGGTGACATATGTAGGGCTAATTGGTGAGCTAACTGCTAACATGTTAGCACTAGCCAGCCACAGAAGCGAAAGCATAGCATTGCTGTGCCGGGCAAAAAAGGAAAAATTAAACCCGTCAAGGAAAAGCTAGCTGGCTCGTGAAGCTAGCTAGCTTTTCACTCACCTGGTGTTTGTTCCTGTGAAGGTCGGCGATGTCCTGATGGTCCGGTGGCTTGAAATTAATCCGTGACGCATATTCCCGTATTGAGCGAAGCGTACGCAAGTGATTCGCGGCGGCGAAATACAGTACGAAGTTCAAATTTACACACATGCATTCACACACACATCCACACTGTGTCGCATACCTGTGCTCCACCCGAGCTTCAATCCTGTGTCTCCACGTTGTCGGCCGGCGTCTGTAACCACTGGACCACCTTCAGCGCTGGTAACACCAAACAGCTGGAGAGAGAAAGACCTCAGACTGAAGGAGGAATCTGCAGAAACCCGACTGTCCTCAGACCCTGTCCACATGGACAGAGTCCACTTCAAACGTCGGCCTGAAGGATAACATCAGGACAGTGTGCAGCGATGGAGCGTCAGACCAGGTGTTCGTTCTGATATTTGTGATGAGCACGTGCAACTCTAGAACCTGACAGCTCAAGGTGTTAACTAGAGAGTTGGTAATGCAAAGGTTGTGAGTTCAAATCCTGTTTTAAGCAAAGACGTGTCGTCAGTTTTCTCTGTCCAGAAAACATTTTCTGCCTTAGAATCTCACCAACAAACATTTTGATCTACATCGTTTTTATCAACCAGACACACCTGATGGTTTATCACCAAGCCATCAGGAAGTCCTCCACGGAAAGAGTTTGGAAAAGGGCAGGTGATTGGATGAACCGTCTGTCTGTCACCATCAGAAGTTCTGCAAAGGTTGTGAGTTCAAATCCTGTTTCAGGCAAACACCTGCCTTCAGTTCAACCTTCAGAGATCAAACACTCTCCAGTTCTGACATCACTGATGCTACAGAAGCATCCACGCTAACCTCTTTAGGAGCCGCCATCGTTGTTTTAGACAAATGGTCGAATAGAAAAGTTCTAACAGTGAAAACAGGAGTTAGCTGAAAGGCTAGTGTTCGTTGGTGGCCCCTTTGTCTGATGTTGTTAAGAATCCTAGCATAGCATAAACAC
>NC_135079.1:995000-1140000 GCF_051107435.1 Chaetodon auriga | reverse complement strand
CAATAATTAAATAATTAATAATAATTGAAGCTGATGAGAGTCAGCTGTGGATCCTCCAGTGTGCACAGGTGAGTCTCACACACACACACACACACACACACACACTCACACACACACACACACTCACACACAGCCTTCAGGCCGCCGCGTCTGAATATTTCACGTTTCCTGTCGGACGGCGTTCGGTCGACCTCTCTGAGTCTTTTTTTAGATTTGTGGACGAGCGGGAGAGTTCAGCTGAAGACAGACTCAGACTCTGTGGTCCTGAATGTCTCCAAAGGTTCTGATCAGCTGACCCGTCTGTTTATCACATTTATCCACTGATTTATTTGATGAATGATTAGTTTGAGGACAGCTGGGATATTTCAGGTTCGTCAGTGCAGAAACTGTTTTCATTCACTTTTAAAAATAGATGTGAGTGTTTGAAGCTGCAGCAGCTGAACAAACACACTGATGGACAGAAGTTAAGATTATTATTACTGGAGACGCACCTGAGTGAAGACCCGGGTCAGGAACGGTCCACCGGTACCCGGCGTCTGACCAGCTGCCGTGAAGCCGCGAGGCGTTCATGCCCTGACTTGTTAATGACTCCACCTCAGAGTCGTGAACATGTAGCTGTCAGACGTCTCATGTTCTTTAACACGTGAGGACACACTGGACTTACAGACGCTCCGTCCTCTGCTCGTCCTTCTGGTTCTCACCTGGCCTCTCTCGCTCGGCCGGTTTCCAGCTCAGTTATCAGGTGATGAAAGCGAACGAGACCCAAACACGCACAGCAGAGACGGACACGCCTGGGTCACGTCTCCTCGCCGGCGTGTAGCCTGAACGTGTTCCGTGTTGGATCAGTTAATAACGTCTGTGGACTTCCTGCTGATGATGGTTCTGTTTGTGTCTTTCGTTGGTGTTCTAGTGAATTTGGGATTCAAAGCAGAAAGAAAGCCAGTTTTCTAAAAACCTGCAGACATTTGATGTGACTGTTGTCTCTGTTGTTCCAGATGTTATTGAACAAGGTCTGTTCCTGCAGGAGGTCACGCTGACTCCAGATCAGTCCTGCTCTGGTTTAGCAGCTCTCACAAATGGTCTCATGTGTTGTTTCCCTTGTCTTTGTGTTTCTTCCAGGCGTGAACGTGCTGGTGGCTCCCAGGTGGCCCGTCGAGAAGGTGAGCCAAGCTGCAGCTCTGCCACATCAGCTGCTCCAGCGCAGTCTGTGACAAGCTGCCGTCCACTGCTGAGACAGAGACACAGTGACACCTGCTGGACAGTTAGAGCACGACCACACGTGCAGCACAACACATGCAGGAGGACACATGCAGGAGGACACATGCAGGAGGACACATGCAGGAGTGCATGGTTAAAAATACACAGTGCTGAAACACACAGACAGACGAGTTGACGTCCAGGACACTCAGGACCTTTATTGAAGGAGGAAGAAAACATCAATATGACAGACTGTGATTTCAAACTTGGTGTGTGTGTGTGTGTGTGTGTGTGTGTGTGTGTGTGTGTATTATGTAATATACAGTATTATCATACCATGAATAGAAAGGACTGTTTGGAGGACATGAATCATCAGCAGTTTTCCTCTTCGTGCAGAAAAGCGTTCGTCTTCGCTGAAGGTGTTTTCAGAGAAACGTCGTCTCGTGTTTTTCTGTCACAGACTTTGATTCGCTCTAATTCTGTTTCTCTTTCTGTTGTTGTTGTCGTTGTCGTAGGATCTGGTGACGGACGGCACGGCGGCTGCAGATCACGCCGAAGACGTTGTTGCTGCGGTGAAGTTTAAAGTCTGGTCTCCGTCCGTCTCGTCTGACTCGTCTCCGCTGAAGCTCGAGGACTCGGTCGGGTCCAAGCAGCCGGTCACCAAACGTCACAGGAAGCTTCTTCTCAAGAGCGGCTTTGGAGCTTCCAGCGCTCCTGCTGGCGGAGAGGAGGAGCAGCAGCAGCAGCTGGCGAGGACGCAGGAGTCACGGCGCCGCCTGCTGGCCGACGTCTGCGCCAAGTACCAGCCGAGCGTCACCGAGCAGCGCGTCTCTCAGCGGCAGGTGTCCCGGGTTTACGTGGAGGACCGGTCCAGGCTGCTGTACTGTGAAGTGCCCAAAGCCGGCTGCTCCAACTGGAAGCGGGTGCTGATGGTGTTGGGCGGCAGCGCCACCTCCACGCGAGACATTCCTCACGATGCTGCGCATTACGCCAACCACCTGCGGCGGCTGGAGAGCTATGACCGCGCCGGCATCGCCGAGAGACTCCGCTCCTACACCAAAGTGCTGTTCGTCAGGGAGCCCTTCGAGCGCCTGGTGTCTGCGTTCCGGGACAAGTTTGAGAATCCGAACTCGTACTACCACCCTGTGTTCGGCCGGCCCATCATCTCCAGGTACCGCGCCAACGCCACGCGCACCGCCCTGCGCACCGGCGCCGGCGTCACCTTCAGGGAGTTCGTCCAGTACCTGCTGGACGTGCGGCGGCCGGTGGGGATGGACATCCACTGGGAGCCCATCAGCCAGCTGTGCAACCCCTGCCTCCTCAGGTACAACTTCATCGGGAAGTTTGAGAGTCTGGAGGAAGAAGCTAACTTCCTGCTGCAGAGCGTGGGAGCGCCGAAGAACCTGACCTTCCCCGACTTCAAGGACAGGAACCCGCTGGCAGAGAGGACTTCCTCCAGAATCACTCAGAGATACTTCGCACAGCTGAACTCCACGGAGAGGCAGAGGGCCTTCGACTTCTACTACATGGATTATCTGATGTTCGACTACCCCAAACCCTTCAAAGACCTGCACTGAGGGGGGGCGTCCGAGGCCGGCTGGCTTCACGGCGGTGAACTCACCTGAACCACCTTCATGAGTCCGTGTTCCTGTTTTCATTTCAGGTGCTCAAACACTCAGAATGAGGCTGCAGCTACTGACACACCTGAGCCTGAACCTGTTTTAACGCAGGCTGTGGACTCGTTTACCCACAATGCAGCTGCTGTGACAGGAACATGGCAGCCGGACGGATGTGGGCTTTGAATATCGCCGTTTGTTTGTTTTTTAAGCTGTTTTCATTTTGCAGTCATCGACTCGTCAGAGATCAGGTGAGATTAATACCTGAACACCAACTCTGAGTTTCTACCTGACATCACACGACCGAGTCTCACCTGTGTGTCTGAAGGCGTCCACACGTCCGTCCACAGCTGCAGATGGTCTCCGTTAATCTCATGTCAGTTTTCTTCTTTCCTCATTTTGTTTGTAAAACATCAGAAAATGCTTAAAAAGATCTTCATCGTTTCCTGAGGCGACGTTTTCGAGCTCCAGCTGAAAAGAGTTTCATGGCGTTGACGAAGCAGCAGCTCGCCACGTTTCAGAGGCAGGAAGCACGACGACGCTGAGCCTGAGGCACAAACTCAAAGCAGTAACTTTATTTTGGCCTTTTGTTTAATCGGCTGCTCATTAAAAAGCCTCAGAAAAGTTTTAACTTTAGGGAATAAATCAGGATACGAGTGATTGGTTGAGTCCTCGTCCTGATGACCAATCAGTGTTCGAACTGAAGCTTCAGCTGGGACGGAAACGTCGTCTCCCGTCCAAACTGGTGGACAGGTAGTCGCTCCGCAGGTGTTTTTCAGCAGCGAAGCTGTCGTCACGATGAAGGTCGACGCTGCTGAAGGCGTCGCCTGGTCAGAGCGAGGAGGAGGTGATTTGATTGGTCGACTCAAACCAATCAAACTTTATCTCTCTGCCTTTTGTTTCACTGCAGTTTAACAACTTCTGTGAAGTTTGTCTGGAACTGCGTCTGCATTCAGGTGAGCAGACAGACAGGTGAGTGGACAGGTGAGGGGACAGACAGACAGACAGGTGAGTGGACAGGTGAGCAGACAGACAGGTGAGGGGACAGACAGACAGACAGGTGAGTGGACAGGTGAGCAGACAGACAGACATACAGGTGAGGGGACAGACAGACAGACAGACAGACAGACAGACAGACAGACAGGTGAGGGGACAGACAGACAGACAGACAGACAGACAGGTGAGGGGACAGACAGACATACAGGTGAGGGGACAGACAGACAGACAGACAGACAGACAGGTGAGGGGACAGACAGACAGACAGACAGGTGAGGATCACAGCTGAAACCTGAATGTGGACGCAGGTTTTCGGTGTGTTTCTCTCCGTACTCGTTCAGATAAGGAGTTTGAACCAAGTGGAACGACGTCAGCTTCGTCAGACAGACAGAGGGACTCAAAGACAGACGTGTGTCCTCCTTCGACCTGGAAGCCTAAACGCTGCCGTCTCACCTGATGCTTCACGGCTGCTGGTTGTTTGAAACGTTGCTGTGACCGTTAATAAACGTGTGAGACTCTTGTTCACGATGCCGTCGTCTGTTTGGCACCACGTCAGATCTGAAGTGAAAAACTGCCCAGTAAGAAACTTCACAGCTGGTTCATCGCAGCAGAGCTGATAAATGGACCAATTTAAGAACCAATAATCAATTAAAACATTGTTCAATCGATGCTTTTCAAAGCCAACTAACATAAGAAGTCACTGAGGGTCAGTGAGTCATTTTATTCCTTTATTCTGCTCTGAGGTTCACAGAGCTTCAGCTGGAGCTCCGAACACTCTCAGTGTCCAGTTTATTAGGTACAGCCAGCTCCAACCGTCCCAGTCTAATCCACCAGTGCTGTAACAAACCAGTTTGTGTTCACTCTGTTTACTTGGTTCATTCTGGCCGATGTGGTTTGAGCTGCTGGTGAACTCTTTTACACTGACTGATGTTTCTCTTGTTCATCACAGCTTTTATCAGACAAACAGGAGGACGTGGAGTGTGTGTGTGTGTGTGTGTGTGTGTGTGTGTGTGTGTGTGTGTGTGTGTGTGTGTGTCTGTGTCTGTGTGTGTGTGTGTGCATGAAGATGAAGGAACAGTGAAGCTCACTGATGAGTTTTAATGGAGGAGGAAGATCAATCAGCTGTGATACACAAAACACTGAGCTGTTAGCAGTTAGCAGTTAGCATTCAGTTTGAGTCTGAACATGAATTAAACATGTTGAGATCAAATGTCACTCTTCACTTCCATCTAGTGGCAGCAGCAGGATACTACAGGTGAGGTTGTGTCACAAAGCTGAGGTTCTCAGGTGAGAACACCTGAGCTAGTTGTGTTCGCTGACGTGGGAACAAAGAGCGTGCGAGTGTGTTTTTAAGTGTTCAGACTGAAGAGATGTTTGTTGAACGTAGTCCCAGTTCACAGCGTGTGGACAGACAGAGGGCGTCTCCTCTTCATCACACTGCACAGGTACGAACAGGTGCTGCACGTCAGGGTCAGTTTGGTTCTCTGTGAGTTCACATGAGAAGTGGAAGAAACCTGAATTATAATGTCAAATCTGAAGCACAGGTAAGTGTCCAATGTCCATGATTGGACATGGTGTCCTTCATTCAGAGAGTTCCAGTCAGTTTCACCCACGCAGAGACATTAATGCAGACAGATGACGGCGGGTTTCTTCTTTCCGTCTCAGTGTTTTGTCTTTTTTTGGACACATTTGGTTTTTGGTTTCGTCCTGTTTGATCGTCGTTCTGCAGATCTGTACTTTTATTTTTAGACACAGGACGTTTAAGAACAAAGAGACCTTTGTGTCTCCGTCCTCTCAGTGTGGTGTCTGTCACCTCGTCATGGACACTCAGGGTGTCTCGCTCTCTGTGCCCTGGGGGGGGGGGCAGCCTCCTCCACCCCCTCTATCTCCGTCTCCTTGTCTGGTGAAGTCTTAGACGGCCCTGAGGGTCTCTGTCGGAGCAGCACCACCCTGCCCGGCCCTCCTCCGTCTCTCGTGGACGTCCTCTGAAGCGGCGTCTCTGGAGTTAATCCACCCTGACGGAGCAGCTTCATCTCTGCATCCTGAACTCCACCAACACCTGCTCAGAGGCTGAGACGTTGTTCTGAGGTGAAGCTCAGGTATTCACTGTGAGGCACCATCAGGTGTGTAAACCTGCTCCATCCAATCACAGCCGGCTTCTTCATCAGAAAGGACTTTTTCTTGTGCAGTTTTTCTGAGTCCGTCTCAGGTGATGAAGATCCTCGTGTGCAGATGATACAGTTCTTTATTACCCTGAAGACAGCAGACGGATGTCAGCAGGTGGGACGATGGAAAAAGATGTGATTCAGACTGAAACCTGGAGACTAAATCTGCACTCTGAAGCACCAGAAACTCCACAAAGGTCCTAAACTTCACCTGGACACCTGAGCAGACTGTGCAGGTGTTTGTTTTGAACGTTTGTGTCCAGGACAGACACTCATTGGTGGAGTAAAGTGGACTGAACCTCCCTCAGGTGTTCACGCCGTCTCCAGACTCAGAACACACCGGAACGCTTCCTGCTGTCGAGGCGTTCTGCCTCTTTTCACGTCTGTTAAACGTGAATTTACTAAACATGTTTGCTCTCTGCTGACCTCTGCACCGTCTGACAGGCCGCCGCCAGGACATCACGGCCAATCACAGCCCATCACGGCCAATCACAGCCCATCACGGCCAATCACAGCCGATCACAGCCCATTGGAGACACAGCTGCTGCCTCTGGCCTCGAAACGTCAGACACGGAGGTGTCAGACTGACGGATGTCTGAGATCCAGACCCTCTCCTCCCCTCCTCTTCTACTCCCCCTCCTCCTCCCCTCCTCCACCCCTCCTCCCCCCTTCACGTTCACCTCCCCCCCTGCATAAAGAAGCATGGTAGCTTTGAGAGGAGCTGCTGCTCCTCGGGCAGGTTTAGGAGATATTTAAATCTTTAAATTCGTAACACGGTTCCTTCGTTCTTGGTCTAATTGAAGTAACTGCAGGCTTTCTTTAATGAGGGAGACGGAGAGTCAAGACGTTCTGCTGGTTTACTCAGTAAAGGAGGCGCATGAGCTGCCTGAGGCTAATGGAAGACGCTAACACACAGAGTGTGTGCGTGTGCATGTGTGTGTTACTGTATGTGTGTGTGTGTTATTGTGTATCATACTGTGTGTGTATTGTGTGTGTTCCTTTGTGTGTGTGTGCATGTATATCTGTGCAATTCACTGTGTGTGTGTGTGTGTGTGTGTGCGCGTGTGTGCGTGTGTGTGTGCATGTGTGTGTGTGTTGTCTGATGGAGGGAGCGTCCTTTAGACGGATGAAGACATGTAACTGGTTCAGTGTGTCTTCTTAAAGGAAGTCTCTGTGTCACTGACCTCAATTACACACACATTAGTTTCCCATCAGCCCCTGTTTTATCACAGGCCGTCAGAGGGAAACCCCTCGCACTGTGCAGCAGGGGGTCACACGCAGAGACAGAAGACATCACAGAAGACATGTGATGGTCGTGACAGATAAAAGCTGTGATTGTGATGAACAGCAGCACTGATTTTTTTTATTCTGTTTCTACTGAATTTTGAATTTATCACCTGCTGAGCAGCAGACAGACACAGACTGTCTCAGAGACGAGCTGGTGGACATTTAGCATTTAGCAGCTAAAGAGCAGATGTGTCCCTCAGGAGGAGACTAAAAACAAGCTCACAGAGAGGAGACGCTGCTCTGACCTCCATCAGAGGTATCATGTTTCTCCAGAGCCGAAATAAAATTTCTGCTTTGTTGAAAATGATTTGTGGACCCTCAGATTTCTGCTGAGGGCCCCTGAGGGACTCTGACCCAGAGGTTGGGACCCGCGGTTTCCGCTCTCCTCTGCAGAGGGCGACAGCCTGCAGAAAATGAAGGATTTCAGCTCCACGGTGACATTTATCTCCACAGAAAGTCTGAAAGGTCAAACATGAAGTCTGTTAATCTACAGAACGTGAAGCTCCCTGCGGACCTGTCTCATGTCCTCGGCCTGTCTCATGTCCTCGGCCTGTTTGTGTGTGTCCGTAGGAGTGGACATTGTGTTATTATTGCACTCTGCCATAAAAGCTCTGAAACAGCCAAGCTGTCAAATTTCTGAAAATCCTGCGTCAGTTCTGATTGTGAGAAGAAACCTGCAAGTTCCCCAAATATCTGTGTGCAACGTTTCAGCACAGATCACGTGACACTGATCAGTTTGTCCAAACAGGAGAGGACACACGTGTCAAACACCTGAGTTACATGTAAAGATGAAGAATGATCGATTGATTCAGCTCCGCAGTGATGCTGACAGACACAGACAGACTGACTGATGATCCACATGATGCAAACTGTTTTTATTTCAGTTCCAAAGTGGTGGAGGACAAAGAGCAGGTGACAGGTGGAGGCAGACAGGTGAGTTCGGCGAACCCTCCGAGCTCAGCTTCACTTTAAAACGCATTTAGTTGTGAGATCAGTGTCTGAACTCCATCCTGAAAGCAGCCGTGAGGCCGCCGGAGCTGCCGCAGCGAGCAGCAGACCCATCCGCACGCGGCCCGGTGTCTCTGCGCAAAGCGGCGCGCGCCGGAGCACAAAATGGTTCCTGACGGCGCTGCAGATGAACCAGCTAACTCCGCCGGTTTTCACGTTTTCTGGAGCAACAGCAGCGCCGAGATCTCCCGGATTCAGCCGAGAGATGAGGAGAATAAACCGGATCTGTGTGCGCACGCTCCCGGCGCACATCTCCATCTACCAGTGCGCAATAATTGAAATGGCGCGTTTGGCCGCAGGCTGCTGGAGGGGCATAATGCATGACGATAGACGTCATTTGGCTCCAGAGCCGGAGGGATGTTTGATGTTGCTAAAATATATGAGATGTCGGGGAGAAGGACGTGATGTGGAGGGCAGACAGGAGGGACGTGTGCAGGCCAGCTCCGCTCTGATCACTCTGAGGCTGATGTTTGTCTCCGCGGAGACAACACGACGGACGGCGTCCTGCTTCAAGTCCCACGTTTGATGGATGTTAAATTATTCTGAGGAAACAGACAACATCTCTCTGCCAGCGGAGGATCTCGCTTTTCTCTCCGCGGTTCACAGAAACGAGTTAGTGCGAAAGAAAAGAACCAACCGCCTGCATTATTGTAACCTAATCCTGGCCCCTGGGGGTCTGAAGGGCCCCGGGCAAGACTTGTCTTTCAGCCCTCCTCTTTATTCTTTCGGAGGAGACACAGTGGGGCTTATTTAGCTCCTTCTGCTTCGCGCACACAGCGGAGGACAGCGAGGCAACCTGGCGAGGACGTCAAGTGAAGACCAGCCGGTATCCTCAGCTTTCAGAACCCAGGAAGGAGCAGACAGACGCCGGTCTCCATGTCTTCTGTGTCGGTGTCCTCTCAGGTAAGGGCGCGTTGCCTTAAACCGAACAAGCCGCGTACAGAGCTGCTGCTTTATGGCGGATTTAGACGCAGAATGCTCGTGTGAAGATTGTAAAACTCCAACATTCAGATTACATTAAGGTTTCGACTAATCGCGCGGTTCCTAAACTGATTCCAAATTCCATTGAAAGTATGGCCGTTTTAAGTCTTCGTCGTTATCGGAGCACATTTATGTTAAGTATTCAACAAAGCTTGATGTGTTCTGTAATTTTATGACACGATGTTAAATTCGGCTTATATTACGTGTTCCTTGGCTCGGCATTTTTTAAGAAACTTGAACTTTTACTTTTAGCTCGCCTGTTTTTCCAGCCATCTTTTCGCATCAAAGACGCCGTGTTGGGCGATGGAGAGCCATGTGACTCTGTGGTGAAAGTAAAGGTTAGGAAAAGGAAGTTTTAGATTATGGATAATTTGTGTCCCGAATTTACCAGCAGGCCATACACTCTGGAGAAAACCTCTTAAATCAGGACCAGGTGAGTCTCAACCTCTACCGACAAACAAAGACACCTTAAATGTTAAGATTTTTTTAATGGAGTCTGGCGCGTGGCGTTCTTCCCACACAAGCTAAAGCGCTGCACATTGGGACCTACCCCCTCCACATAAACTGACACAGGTTTGGCTCTGCAGGTCTCTCAGTAAAGATTCAGTTTTACATTAATAAAGTGCGTCAAAGCTGCACTCTCAGATACATCGGGTGGAAAAATAGTAAATAAATAAATAAATAAATAAATAAATAAAGTATGAGCTGTTCACATGACTTTATCATTTCTAGGTCAGAGTTTGATTTGGAAAAGGTGCTTTTTGTGATTCTCAGCTGTCTTTTCCTGAAACGTTAAACACGTGAGTCAGTGTTTGAAGACCCGCCGGTCAGTGAGTGATAGCGGCTTCCAGCCGTCCGTTTGCGGGCGGACTGTTTGGACTCTGGTGGACTCACGTTCACTCAGTGTGCAGGTTGACTTCGGTCAGGCCTGAGATCATCGGTGTGACTGTGAAGTGTGGTTTGTCTGTGGGCCTTCAGACAGCCGCGCAGGCTGTTATTTCTGTGATTTGAACAGTGATTGGCGGCGCAGCAGAGGAGCCATTGAGCTCCAGCAGCAGCAGCAGAGATGGAGGAAGAGGAAGAGGAGCAGTGTTTGTCAGTTTGGCCCGGGGCGGCGTGCAGGCCGCGGGCAGAGGCACTGCAAGCTGCAGCCGCCTCCTGTTCACCTTTCATGCTTCAAAGCTCCTCTTTACGACCCGGGGGGGGGGGGGGGTCAATTAATCCAGAGCGAGGCTGGCGAGCGAGCGAGCACCCCCCCCCCCCCCAGGTCATCAGCATCCTCTGCTTCATCAGGGACGCCACGAATATTACATCCATCAAGTCTGAAGGTTTACTTCACCTCAGATACTTCATTCGAGTAAACCATGTAGAAATACTCTGTTACAAGCTGAAGTCCTGCAGTATTCTCAGCTTCATGTAGTAAAATAATCAGTAGTAAAAGTACACGTGTTCTCAGCTTTGTGTAGTAAAAGTATCATTTAGTTTTATTTGTAACAATTGCTGTTTATATACTTAGTTCTATTTTTAAGAACATCCTTTTCTCTTAGTTTTATTCTTTATTCTTCTTCATGGGTCATATTTCATGTTTATGTTTAACCTGCAGCAGCAAAAGAATTTCCCAAATTTGGGAAAATCAATAAAGTCTAAGCCAGTACTAAAAGTACACAAGTATTATCAGCCAAAGTACAGCAGTACAGTCAGCTCCATGCAGTAAAAGTACAGCAGTACAGTCAGCTCCATGCAGTAAAAGTACAGCAGTACAGTCAGCGTCACGCAGTAAAAGTACTGTGTGTGCAGTAAAGCGTCTCCTGTGATCTCTGATTCTGTGTCTTCATCACTTTGTTCAGACTGAAGCTTCAGTGTCAGAGCAGCATGTTACTGGTGGAGCTGCTGCAGGTGGAGCTGCTGCAGGTGGAGCTACTTTCAATACTTCATGTACTCTGAGCTAGTTTGAGCTTCTCAGGTGTTTGAGTAAGTCTGAAGTTTCTGTGGTGAGAATCCAGCAGGTTGATTCGAGTCTCTGCTGCTGGTCTCCTCCAGTGTCCACGTTTGGGGAGTTGGTCATGAAAAGTTGAGTTTTAGTCCAACGTAGCTTAAACTTAATGTTAGCTTTGTAGCTAACGTCTGACCAGCCAGTGTGTCAGCTGGAAGGACTCATTCACGTAGCCTGGTTTCTGTGGTTTGTAGTGACGGATGAAGTTGGATGTTCTCGTGGTCGTGTTCGGTTTCTGAGCTGCAGACCCTCCGTACCTCTCTTCTCTTGTTCCTACTGTCATCATCATAATCCTCCAACCTAAAAACTGTCCAAGTGGTAGGAGATCAGGCCTCAGCTCCAGGACGTCTATGTGCTGAGTCACCCAGTGGCGTCTCCAGCCTCTGCTGACCCCACAGCCGTCATGGACAGCCTGATGGGATGCTTCTGTGACGACCGGCTGACGATAAACCACTGGTCCCAAAGCGCTCCACTTTGCTGTATTGTCTGAATTCCTTCACCAGCGAAAGGGTCTATGAGACCTCCGCAAATCCACTGCCTCGGTCTGGTGGGCCATCTGTGGAAAGGCTCAGCAGGCACCTTTGGACAGGTCACATGTACAGGAGGGCAATCATAGCCGCCAGTAAGCCCAGAGTCAGTACAATGGTTCCTCTCCGTGAGTCCAGAACTATCCCCAGAACCACTTCTGTCCTCTGGGAAGGCTGGAGCCCTTTTGTTGTCCAGGCCTGGGACCAGGTTTTGAATGTGGCCCACGAGCAGAGCCATATGACGGCAGCATTGCTCCTCTGAGACCACTCGGACCAGCCGATCGTCGAGGTGTTTGACAATCCTGAACTTTCGCAACCTCATGGGGGCAAGTTTCACGTAACTGGTGAAGGTCCAGGAAGACAGTTAGACACCGAAAGGCCGGACCTGAGACTTGAATACTTTTCAGCCAAACCTCAGGTATCGAGAAGTAAGAATCCTTGATGAAATAAAGTTAGAGTGAATTAAAAGAAACAGAAAAGTTTGGAGGCAGTTTCCACCTTCAGCCACTGTGACGGCCGTCTGCTCCGTCAGTGAAAGCTGGTGATGAAGCTGACAGCAGGGCGAAGCTGAGCTCAGCCTGCAGGCCTCAAACAGACCACCAGCTCCGCGGCAGAGCAGCAGGGCCTCATGGGATATGAAGTTCAAAAAATGGTATCTGAGCCCAGAGGGGTGGAGCTGCCGTGACTCAGACCTCGTACCGCTGGTTCTTCAGTTCAGGTTCAACACAGGAGGCGGTCAGCAGCTGATCAGTCCCTGATCTGTTCTCTCTAAACTTTATTCTCTGAAGGTCAGAGAAGTGTTATTGACCAGAGGGTCGATGGTTCAGCCCTCCAGACTGAAGGTTCACCGAGGTGCCTCCGCTGGAGTGAACCTCCTCAAGTCAGAATGAAGCCACTCTTGTTCAGCTCAGGTGTGTCCTGACCCGTTGTTACCTGTGACAGGAGGGGCGGAGCATGTCCAGGATGTCTCTGAGCCGCTCACCTGTGTCCCCGATGACCGCCCAGGGCATCCCGTCGCCCGCCCAGCTCACCAAGGCCAACGCCCCTGTCCACATCGACGTCGGGGGCCACATGTACACCAGCAGCCTGGCAACGCTCACCAAATACCCCGAGTCCAGGTAAGACCAGGTCCTCAGCTGACATCAGGGACGCTGCAACGTTCCTATGATTGAAACGTCATAACAAGTATCTCCTAATAATAATAAGGTGTAGAAGAAGTACTCTGTTATTAGCATAAAATAAAATGGCAAAAGTCAAAATACGCATTGTGCCCAGTGAGCAGTTTATTTGTTGATCAGATTTCTGTTATTGATCAGAATCTGTAAAATAAGTGATGCTGTCAGATGTGAAGAAGGACAAAGTGGCATTAAAGGAACGTACTCAATAAATCAACAGATCTGCTGATTATTGTCTTCATTAATTAGTGAGTCAGGAGGAAACAGAGTGTTTGTCGGGGACTATTTTGAGCGGCGGATGAATCCACGTTTGGTGCTGCAGTGAGTGTTTGTGGCAGAGCAGTTCTGTCTGATGTTATTCCAGCTGTTCAGAGAGTTTAGAGGACGCACGTCTGTCTCTTTTATCTGTGAGACGAGACGCACGTCCACATGGCACAGTTATTATTTATATTAAACGGATGGAAGCAGTAAATGTCCACCGCAGTCAGTGATGTGTCTCAGGAGTCCATCAGAGATCAGTGGAGGAAGAAGACGAATAATAAGCCGAAGGTTTGACTTTGCTGTCTGTCCCTGTCCGTCACTCTGTCTCTGCAGGATCGGCCGTCTGTTCAACGGCACGGAGCCCATCGTGCTGGACAGTCTGAAGCAGCACTACTTCATCGACAGAGACGGAGACATCTTCCGCTACATCCTCAGCTTCCTGCGGACCTGCAAGCTGCTCCTGCCTGAAGACTTCAAGGTAACTGTGACGTCACAGCTCGGAGGATCCTGACACACAGCAAACACACAAACTCGTCACGCTCACACAGGAGCGCTTTAAAAGCCACGATGTCCTCGACCAAACCGACCTTTGACCCCGAACACGCTGAGCTGGTCTGAAACACAGACAGCGACCGTTGACATTCAGCGGCGCTTCATTAGCATCTTCGCTAGTTTTCAGGTCAAAAGTTATTGTGACGTTATGTAACGTGGGAGATCCCGCTGAGGCTCAAAAGAGACGTGAACACGTGTACGACGATAAGAATGAACATATCCGACATCAGGATCCGAAAACACGATGAAAACGAGGGAAACAGAGCAGACGTCACTCAGTGAACAGAGAAAGATCAGAGTGACAGCAGATGATTGGTCCATGATGAGAGACAAGAGAAAGAGAGGAAGGAAGAGAGGAAAGAAAAGAAGAGAAGGAAGGAAGGAAGGAAGAGAGGAAAGAAAAGAAGAGAAGGAAGGAAGGAAGAGAGGAAAGAAAAGAAGAGAAGGAAGGAAGGAAGAGAGGAAAGAAAAGAAGAAAGGAAGGAAGAGAGGAAAGAAAAGAAGAGAAGAAAGGGAGAGAAACAAAGAAAGAAAGACAGAAAAGAAGAAAGAGAAAAGGAAGAAAGAGAGACAAGAAAAGAGGAAAGATCGGTCCACCAACACGTCGTTAGTTTGAACAAACGACGACTTTGAACTCTGCAGGTTTTCATCAGAGCTGAAGCTTCAGTGTGTGTGTGTGTGTTTTTTCTCTTGTGTGTCTTACTGCGTGTGTGTGTGTGTTTTTTCTCTTGTGTGTCTTACTGCGTGTGTGTGTGTGTGTGTGTGTGTGTGTGTGTTTTTTCTCTTGTGTGTCTTACTGCGTGTGTGTGTGTGTGTGTGTGTGTGTTTTTTCTCTTGTGTGTCTTACTGTGTGTGTGTGTGTGTGTAGTTAGCGATGCTGCCTGTTATTCTGCTCAGGATGCTACAAAGCCCCGCAGACACAACCCCTCTTTATAAAACACATCTATCCTTCGCTTCCAGCCTGAGAGGAGGAGGAGGAGGAGGAGGGGTGGGGTGGGGGGGGGGGTGAAGGAGGCAAGGCTTTGATTCAGTGTGAGGCCTCAGGCCAGCAGCAGCTCTCTGTCAGCAGCAGTGTGGAGTAAAAACACAACCCTCCTCCTCCTCCTCCTCCTCCTCCTCCTCCTGTGTCTGACTGGTGGAGGAGGAAGCTCTGACATCACTTCCTCCAGTAAAAGAAGCAAAAAGAGTGAAACAGTCAGGAAAGAACAAAGTAGTGAGAGGTCCAGGTGGAAGTAAAGGAGGAAAGAAAACGTGGAGGAAAGATCAGGAAGGAAGCGAGGAGGCAAAGAAACATAAAAGGAAGAAAAAAGAAACAAGAAAGTTTAAATAAAGTTCTGTAAAAATGTGCGTCTCCTCAGGACTTCCCCCAGCTGTACGAGGAGGCGCGGTACTACCAGCTGACCCCGATGGTGCGGGAGCTGGAGCGCTGGCAGGCGGAGCGGGAGGCCCAGCGGGCGCCGCCCTGCGAGTGTCTGGTGGTTCGAGTCACGCCCGACCTGGGCGAGAGGATCGCGCTGAGCGGAGAGAAGGTGCTGATCGAGGAGATCTTCCCCGAGACCGGAGACGTCATGTGTAACTCCGTCAACGCCGGCTGGAACCAGGACCCCACCCACGTCATCCGCTTCCCCCTCAACGGCTACTGCAGGCTCAACTCTGTGCAGGTGAGGCCACACCTGAGCGACAGGTTACTGCTTTCAAAAATCACTCAAAGCTTGAATGTCTTCGTTTGGTTTGATCTCGAGCTGAGAAGCAGAATGTTTCAACATCGATTGATCATTGATTGATTATTAGCGGCTGACGGTTAACGTGATCGATCAGTGATCATTGATCAGGTGATACGAGGTCACAGTTTATTGTGAAACAGTCACATCAAAGTAAAACCTGACAGAGTGTGACAAACAGGAAGTAGAGAAGGACCAGGACCTGATGACTGACGTCACACCTGTGAGTCGTACTGCAGGTAACCTGAACCAGCTGCTGTCCGTCTGTCCGTCCGCAGGTCCTGGAGCGTCTGTTTCAGAAGGGCTTCGGCATCAAGGCGTCCTGCGGCGGGGGGGTCGACTCGTCCCAGTTCAGCGAGTACATCCTGTGTCGCGACCTGCGGCACAGCCAGTCCATCGGCAGCACCCCGATCCGGATCAAGCAGGAACCTCTGGACTAAATGCCGCCCACAGACTTTACTGACAGTCCACGACTCACATCCGGATCCTACCGAGACCTGGACGCCCTGCAGGACTTGACCTTTGACCTCTGCAGATCTAAAGCTGCTCGAGAGCTTCAGTTTGGATCGAGTGGAAGGAAACCGGCAAACTGCTGTAAAGCAACATGTACATAGTGTTTGTAATAAGAATCTTTGATATGAACAGCTCGCTGTCAACATCGTCCTCTGAAAGATCGTTTTTATAAGTGTGTACGGAAGCCTCGGGGTGCATAATTTAAATCTTTTATAAAATTTCCACTTTGAAAATGTATATTTAATGTATTTGTTAGCTTACTTTGTGTCACTTTTTCATTTGTACAGATAAAATATTGACAAAAAGAAAAAGTCTCCACCGTCTGGATTTTTAAATTCAACAGATGAAATCAAACCTGCTTCTTTATCATCTTCTTTATTTCATTTTTTTTTTGCAAAGGTACAAACAACTGTAAAATTGCATTGCCTGAAATGCATCAGGATTGAATACAGAATGTAGGAAATATAAATAGTCGCAAAAATTGTGTCCTTCCAACAGACGATACATAATCCGGGCGTCTGAAGACCTGGACTCTGACTGAATATACAGTACATACACCACAGCTTCAGTTAGCAGTTAGAGCTATATACTATACAAACCAAATGCCCGATATGAGGGGAAAAAGACATTTAAAGCGTTAAAAACCTTTAATGTACACACCTTTCCAAAAAAGTCATCTTAAAAACTTTCATCAGCAAACTGTGAAGCGAAACTGCATTTTCAACTTCTGACAAATGAGCGTGTTCAACAGTACGAGGTCGACTTTCAGACGCCGACGCCAACGCTAACTCGTTAACACGTCAGCACGAGGAGGAGGAGGATGAAGAGGAGGGGACTGCAGGAATGTAGTTTGATCTAAAGCTTTATGTCTGTTTGCCTTCATGAACGCAGCCTGAGTGAGTTTTGACGGTCGGAGAACCAGCTCCCTGATGACTGAAACAAAAACTGTCAGCGAGCGGAAGAGTTCAACATTTACAGAAATCCTCCTCTTCCTCTCTGAGAGTCGGGCGCTGATACCAAGCTACAGCCAGGAGCTGCTTAGCTTAGCATAAAGTCAGCTAACCTGGCTCTGTCTGAAGGAAACACCTCCCAGCAGCTCCAACGCTCTGATTCACGTTTTATCTGGTTTCTTTGTTTTCACTGGAGTTCAGTCGAAGAGTCTTTGATCCAGAACGGTGGATGACTGACAGCAGCCGACAAACACACACACACACCCTCCAGTAAAACCAGATCAAACAAACCAGATGGGACGTGTTAATCAGTGATCTTACAGCTGCTTTTATTCCCTCTGGACGGAGCCAGGCTAGCCGTTTCCCTGTTTCCAGTCTTTATGCTAAGCTAGGCTAACAGCCGAGAGTGTCAATCCGAACATGAAAAGAAACGATTTTCCTAAATGTTGAATTATTCCTTAAACCTTTAAAATGTGTCGGCTGTCAACACACACGCACACACACGCGCACACACACACACACTCTAACATGATCTAACAACCGTTTCGTCCCGTTCATTCGACCATCGAAGCTTCACAGTTCTCGCGGTGAACATTCCTCCGACAACCATCGACGACATGTTGCTGAATAAAACTTCCTCATTATTTTCGCGGCGGACGACTTAAAATGCAGAGCGATGGTTGAACGAGTGACGACCGACCTCACAGATCTGAGCGACGTCACAAAGGTTAAAAAACAGAAACGTGAGCGTCCGTGAGCCCGGCGTCCTGAGTGGTGGCTGAGAGGCTCCGGAGGGAAACGAACCGACAGAACGTCTCGATGGAGCCGTGAACAAAGATGAGACTCGAAGGCACCTGATCAGGTACAGCGCTGGAGTCGAAAGCTCGTGAGCGATCCCGTCAGCAGCTCCAGGATCAGTCTATGTCGCGGTCTGGACTCCTCAGGGTGTCTAGTTTCAGACCTGCACGTCGTTCTTTTCAACATGTTTGTATGAAATCTGTTGACCTTCAGTCATTTCCCACCTCGTGAGTTTCCAGCTGTTCTACTGCATATGTTTCAAAGAAGTGTAAAGCCTTTATGTCTTCAGAGGGAGCTGAAGTCTGATCGAGGACCTTCACTCAACTGTTGGAGGTCCGGTTGCATTGTGGGTAATGTAGGCGCCAGGTTTTGACAAGGAAGAAGATGGTAGAAAAAAACAATTCTGGTTGTGATTTGTTTATAGAACAGCTTCTTGTTCTGTTTCTGACCGAGCTAAGCTAAGGAGCTAACAAGCATGCTAACTGACTGTTAGCTCGGACAGCTTTCTTTTCCCTCTTAAATCACTTCCTATGGGATGAAGTTCTGAATAGAGCCACAGCGAGGACATGGTGACAAGCCCAGAGAGCTATTGCACTAGCCTGGCCAGCTAGCAAGTTAGCAGTTAGCATACAAGCTACAGTAGTAGCTAGCCAACTAGCCGACAGAACCAAACCTTTCTGGTGTGACTTGGACTTTGCAGGAGTGCAACGTTAAATCAAGCTCGATTTGAACAAACATGGGACTGAAAAGTACGGTGCGGTCTAAAGCTAGGCAGCTGAAGAAGCTAAAAGTGAGACATCCTGTTCAAAAAACACCAAGAGACGTTGTAAAACTAGAGGCGGGGGTTCAGGTGGGTCCAGAAGACAAACAGAAGGTTAAACGATACTGCAGGGAGCAAAGACTCAGGCCAACATTAACCGTCACGGTGAGACACGTTTGGGGACACGAGGGCTGGAGGTCGAAGTGTGATCCAGTTTGTGATCTGCAGTGGGCCGAGTGCTCTTCCTGGAGGGACTCCTCATTTCAGCAGCGCCTTGTACAGCATTAGAGAGCGAGCTGTGGAGCGGTCCTGCTCCAGACAGAAGATGAAGTCCCTGAGGTTAACTCGTGTGATGCGCTGGCGGAGCTGCTGGCGGGAGGAGGCGGCCGAGGAGGAGCCTGCGCCCGAGCCTGAAGCCACCTGAGGGAGGAGACAGAGGAGCGTTAGACTGAGTCTGGGTGGCAGGGTCGGCCTTCAGGGGCTGAGGAGTGAGGCTAAAGTCAGAGAACCAGACCAGAGGACCATGAATGCAGCAGACACTGAAGCTTTTTGCACAACAATCGTTTCCCAAAAAATGGGATTGGCTCAGATTCACTCAGCTCTTTATTTCCGCAGCACGTTAACACTTCGTGGATTGTTCAGTTAGTATTTGCCAACTTTTTTCATCATGTTAATCATTCGAGCCACGCCTCAGTCCTGAACCCGTGTTGGTACAGGCTGTGAAGTTCTGGGGTTTTTAGGAATATCTGAAGCTGCAGTCAGTGTTGGGTTTGCTTCTCTTATTTTATCAAAGCCTCGGATGTGTTGAGAAGCCTCAGCGACGGGGGCTACAGTGCTGAGGAGCTTTTGGCTTCCAGCACTCAGGGGCCGCTAGCTGCACGGCTAGCTGAGCTGTTAGCAGTT
Source organism: Chaetodon auriga (assembly GCF_051107435.1). Classification (NCBI taxonomy): domain Eukaryota; kingdom Metazoa; phylum Chordata; class Actinopteri; order Chaetodontiformes; family Chaetodontidae; genus Chaetodon; species Chaetodon auriga. Next base: position 1,120,597 of record NC_135079.1, on the reverse strand, counting down.
AGTTTAGGAAAGAGTAAAGCTATCTGTCAATCAGGGAACTCCTCAGATCCCCTCAGTGCTGTCACACTGTTCCCTGTGGTCAAACGGCCTCCGTTGGTCTCTGAGGTTGTGTTCGATCCCGGTCGTGTTCATTGGGAGGTGCTAGTTAACGGCAGTTAGGGGTTACTTTAGCAACAAGTAAAGCTATTTTGTCCCGAGCTGAAGCAGAGCAGAAAATATTCTCTTTAAAAGTTTCACCCAAAGTTATAAAGTGTGTTTTAGGAATGACAAGACGCGGAAAGCTGCTGGTGTCCATCTGTCCGTCCACACAGAAAGGAACAGGCGGCACTTCACGAGTCACAGGACTTCTGTTCTCATCAATGTTTGTGCTGTTAGCTAAAGTTTAACGTTGATCGAGGAAATGCTCTACGGCCGAGGAGCAAAGGAGGATCAACTCTGACTCCATCGGATCAGATTAAGTGATCATCCTGGTCCGCAAACAATTCGGCGCTCAAGGAATTTAAGGTTAAACGCCGTCAAACACAAATCCACAACAAACTCGTGGGTGCAGCCCTCAATCATAACCTGGCACTCAGTCATCCAAACTCTGAGAACCCCTGGTCCTGAACCATCATTAACAGCACTGAGTGAAATCTCCCACACTAGTTTAATCACTCATTGAGTCCAGACCTGCAGGAGGATCACCACACCTTCATGTCTCAGGTGTGTCTGCAGCCTGAGGCCAGGTAACACCCGGGCCCTGCAGCTACTACTCAAACACGACTCCTCTGCTCTGTCAGAGATGTTGCTCCAACAGGCCCTCTTTCCCAACACTGCACGTTATACAAACAGTAATTCAGTTCACAGCGGCAGCAGTGACTCGGAGCGTTTCTTCCCAGGCTGCCGAAATGTCCCGAGGCGAGCTCAGCGGGCCAAAGACTGTGAGACGAAGCAGTGTTTGAAAAGGACAACGTGTGAATCAGCAGTTTCCTGAATCAACCCTGAGGTGAGAGATGGTGTGTGGCTGTGGGCGGAGCCTCGGATCACTGGGACCAGTTTACCTGATGGTGAATAACAAGAATAGAGTTTGGAGCTGAAAGTGAAATGAGCCACTTTTCACTGGTTTTCCACGTGATTCGTGACGATGAAGTGCAAACTGCTGCAGAGACAACTGAGCTTGTATTTCCTCTCTGAGCAGAGCCTGAAGGCTGAAACAACACAAGACTGTCTGGAAACCAAAGTCATGAAACGAGCGCTGATGGCGTCCTTCAGCGGCGACTCCTACGACAGTCCGACAGATACGACACGTTTCATTCATCACAGCATCTTAAAACAGGCTGATCTTTAAACTCCATGTGCTCATTCTGACATTAATCTGTCATTTAAGTGCCGCTGAATCACTGTCGCCTGTGTGTTTTCTCAGCGTGCAGACGCAGCGAACGCAGCTCAGCTCGTCGTCTCTCGCTCTGAGCTCGACAGACAGACAGACAGACAGACAGACGAGCTCAGAGCGGCAGCCTGCAGGCAGAGCTGACAGCAGAGGAAAGGAATGAAGCTCCAGGTCCACACAGGAACACAATCAGAGCATTATGAAGCCACACGGCCCGCGGCCACGCCAACACAGAGAGACAGACAGGGACAGAGACAGGGAGGGAGGGACGGGGAGAGGGGGAGAGAGAGAGGAAGAGAGACAGACAGGTACAGAGAGAGAGAGAGAGAGAGAGAGAGGAACAGGGAGAGGGAGGGAGAGACAGGGACAGAGAGGGGGAGAGAGAGAGACAGACAGGGACAGAGGTAGGGAGGGACGGGAAGAGGGAGAGAGACAGACAGGGAGGGAGAGAGACAGGGAGGTAGGGACAGGGATAGAGAAGGAGAGAGAGACAGGGACAGAGACAGGGAGGGACGGGAAGAGGGAGAACAAATGAAATCATTCGGTCCAAACTCCCAGAAATCTCTTCTCTGTGTTCTGTGAAAGTTTTACAAACTGAGGGCTGACAGTTGTTCACAGATGGAGGCGTCCTGACAGACGTCCTATGAAGGAGGTCTATGGGAAAATGATTGTTGGGACATTTCGCTGCAGTACCACGAGTGACCACTGGGACAAACCAACACTCGGGTGGAGGTGCTACATCACATCCACTAACTCATCTGTGGTCTGGACTCAACCAAAGATCATCATCTGCACTGAACAACCAGAGTGTTTCTGCCGCTCAGCACACAGAACTGATCTCACATCAGCCACAACGGAGGGAAGTCAAGACTTCCCTGGTTCATCCACCCACTCACTTCCTGTCACTGATCTGGGCCCAGCCTGCATTAAATACATTATCAGGAATGATTCTTCTGCACTGCAGGGAAATAATAAGAAATATTATTCCATCAGACTTTCACAGCTCGGTCACTGAACAGGAATCACGTCTCATTCTGAGGTGTTAAAGCAGCAGAGACGGCGGCGGACAGCCTGTCGACAGCCTGCGGTCGACCTCAGGACGCTGAGCGGTAAAGCAGGTTGTTTGTTGTTTTTTTCTCTGAGAATAACAAAGCTGCTGCGTTGCTAGCGTGTATTCATAACAGGCCGAGGCCTCGGGGCACCGGGGGAGGGCGGGGGAGGACGGACTATCTGAAGCCTGATCGGGCCTGCAGTCGGGAGCTAAAGGGCGGACTGCTGCAGCCCGAGGGCGGATCAGAACGAGGAGGCGGCAGGAGGCTCGAGAACACCAGAGCGATTGTGCTGAAGAAGAAGCTGCTGTGTGAATAAAAACAGACACAGGCCGAGTGAACAATGATGACGTCCGTGAATCATGTGACCCGAACGTCACTCGAGGACGAGGAGGCTGCAGCCTTCCTCGCATGAACACATCTTCTCGTTGTCTCTTCTTCTGTGGTGCTTTAATGGCACCGACAGGAGAATCAGCTCCAGCGGCTGTTTTGACTCATGTTCACACAGCAGGATGGAGGCGAGCGTTCGTTCATGTTTTCACCTTTTCCTGCTAAAGTTTGAGCCTCGTTTGGATCAAACTCAAGCTCAAGACTTGAATCTGCTGCCCCCAAGTGGCCAAAAACAGTCAGCTGATGCAAGTTTAAGGTCTTCATCTCCTCTAAAGGAGCTGAATTCAAGACTTTTCCAGAGCTGTGGACGCTGTGGACACAGCTGCTCTATACAAACTGGTCCACCTGTATCTGCTGCAGCTCTGACAGACCCAGAGTCAGTTTTAACATGCAGACGACGACGCCGTGAAGACACTAACCTGACTGACGCAGCTACACGTCCCACAGCTACGTTACTGACTACAGGCCAGCACATAGCTCACATTTCCCAGAGTTCATTGCCCTCCGTCAGAGGCTTAATCGACCCCCTGAAATGTTGGATTTCCACCCCCCCAGTCGCTCTGCTGCCTTTGTCTGGGACTGCTGGGGGGCGAGCCTCAGGCGGGATGTGTGGAGAGAGAGAGAGCATGTGAGCGAGGGCGGGGTGAGCACGAGGCAGGCATCACCCTCAGGCCACGACCCCCCACCCCTCCAACACCCAGCCCCGAGCTCATTTCTGCAGAGCTGAATGTATGGCTGCCCTAGGGGGGGAGGGGGAGTCACAACAACCCACAACAAACCTCCAGGCAGACACTGACCCCCTTCACTCAACTTTGGTCACAGTCACTGCCTGGATTAGAGTGTGTGAGTGTGTGTGTGTGTGTGTGTGTGTGTGTGTGTGTGTGTGTGTGTGTGTGTGTGTGAGAGAGTTGATGGAAAAGGTCATGAGAGTGTGTTTCTCTGCAGTCATCATGCAGCAGACACACACACACAAACAGATGCTAATCCAGGACATTTGGGGAGCTCTACCTGCACAGCTGCAGAGCCTCAGCGTCCCACACTTGTTTTCTATTTATTGTTATTTGTCTTTGACTTCAGTGAGACTGTCGGTCACGGCTCAGACTTAACATGAAGAGAGAGAAATATGTCAGACGCATCGTCGACATTTTAACCCTGAAAAGCTTTAACGCTGCTGACTCCACCCTGACAAACCCCAGCACACACACACACACACGCACACACGCACACACGCACACACACGCACGCACGCACGCACGCACGCACGCACACACACACACACACACACACAGTTCTCCTGATGGCTCACCTCCGTGCCGGCCGAGGCGCCTCCCGGTGAGTCCAGCTTGCGTTTCTTACGTGGCCCGATGGCGGCGAGAGCCGTGAGGTTGGCGTCTCGTTGCCGCATCTGAGCCAACTCCTGCTGCTGCATCTGTGGAGGAGGACAGAGCGACAAGAGGTCATAGAGACTGCAAACGTCGCTCATTCATCTGTGGCACATTAATCAACAGGACAAGGATCAATACTGTTAAAAGTTCACATCAAGGAACTTTGTATTATTCTTGGTCTTACTTCTTTTTGAGGGATAATGTTGCTCGAAGTTGTATAACTATGGTTCCCATGATGCTTTGGGGGATGTAAACAAGAAGTACAATGTCTTGCTTCTTTAGTACAAATTTGTTTACATTTAGTCAAAATGTCTCCATTAACAGTCTGCTGAATTAGCCGTTAGCAGCTCGTGTTAGCAGCTCGTTTGTTAGCGGCTCGGGTTAGCGGCTCATGTTAGCAGCTGGTGTTAGCTGCTCGTGTTAGCAGCTCGTTTGTTAGCTGCTTGTGTTAGCAGCTCGTGTGTTAGCAGCTCGTTTGTTAGCGGCTCATGTTAGCAACTCGTGTAAGCAGCTGGTGTTAGCGGCTGGTGTTAGCAGCTGGTGTTAGCGGCTGGTGTTAGCAGCTCGTTTGTTATCAGCTCGTGTGTTAGCAGCTGGTGTTAGCGGCTCTCTTATTCTCCACATCATCACTAACTACTCAGACCAAATTAATATTGAAACACATTAGACTCAGATGTTTGAATTAAAGTCTTCACACCAATGTACAGCAACTGTGTGTGTGTGTGTGTGTGTGTGTGTGTGTGGTTGAAGAAGAGCAGAACGGACAGAAGATGTAATTTGAGGCAACACTGACACTCATTAACACACTGTAATGTTAATTGGAAGGGAAGGAGGGCACATGGTGTGTACACACACACAGACACAGACACACAGACACACACACACACGCTCTTGTCTTTCTATGCTTGTGAGGACTGTTGTTGGTCCCCAACAGTTACCATGCCACAGTAACTACAACTGCAGTTCCCACAAGCCATCAGCCAGGTACCAGTGGATGCTTTCTGCCCTCGGCCTCCGGGGGCAGTACCGAGCCTCATGAGTATGAGTTACTTTGTCGGATGACACAGACGGTGAGATTTCTGTTTTCCAGAAGTGTTTATGAACAGTATTTTTCAGTTTGAGACGAGAAAAGAGGTCAGTGATGAAGAATAACTGGTTGGTTTGTTAAATGTTGGTCTGATTAACTTCCAAACGTTTGTTAAAGAGCAGCTGAGCTTCATGAAGAAACCCTCCAGACGTGTTCTGGCTCGCTTTGTTTCACAGTCAGAAGTTACTAAGAAGACACACTGACTTGTATCATGTTGCTAAGGCAGATAAAGCATGTCTGCAAAGTCAAAGGTCGACATTTAGATGTCATTCAATATTTTCTTTTAGCAAAGTATATCCTGAACCAAGCCATGTTTCATGTTTCGGTTATTTTTATTATTATTTATTATTTATCGTGCTAATAATGTAGAAAGTTTAACTGAGGAGCTCTCTGCGCCCTTCAGGCTTCAGTCATGATCAGGATCCTCTTCAAACTGGCAGTATTATCCAATCATGATCATATCTTTTGCCATATGGCCCAGCCCTAGCTCTGACATGCCTCCACTTGGCTCATAGTCTTCATCACAGAGACTTATGGGTAATGACCTCTGACCTCTGCTGGACTCTGGGTTTGCCTGAGGTCACTGATTCCAGCGCCTGGCTGTCACCTCTGAGGGTCACTGATTGAAGCTGCTGCATCTGCTACCAGCCTGCTGCTGTTAGCCTGCTGCTGCTAGCCTGCTGCTTCCAATGTGCCTCCTGTGCAGACTCAGTGTCTACAGCCATGCCAGCAGCTCTGTGAGGCTGCAGTGAGCCACAGCTGTGCTTTGAGCGAAATGCTAATAAAACCAAAATCTGATCCTTTCTTTACTGAGCTCAATCATCAGTTATTAAAGTTGATCCTCAGGAGAAGATGAAGATGAACAAGTGGGCGACCGTTGAACAGAACATGTGCACAAAGGTCAAAGAACCATTGGTCATCTCATCGATGAACTTCTTGTGTTATGTTGCACATGTATTAAATGACTGCACATAAACGTCATGTGTGTACCCTGGCCTGCGTACTGTGTACTTTGTACTATACATTTGTAATTTTGATTTTTAGCACGTTTTTCTGTATCTGTATGCAGATTTCTATCTTCCTCCTGTTCTTCCTCTGTCTTTGTGTTTCTGGTGCGGCTGTAACTCAGGCTGGAAACCCCATCGTCATGACTGAAAGCTCTGGATCAGGTGTTAGATGGACCTGGAGGTGAGGCTGTTGGACGATTCGTGTTTGTATTCCAAACGTACCTCTTTAGCCTTCTGCTTCAGGCGAGCCTGTTCAGGATCTTCTTGTCTGGCGCGACTCTGGAAGTTAAACACAAACACATCAGTCAGACTTTATCTGATTTCCACTCCAGACGTCTGCTCACGGCTCAGTGTTGATGTGGAAACACGAGGATCTGAACTCTGACCTATTTTCCCTTTTCAGCCTCAACCTAATGACGAAGAAACAGTACAAACACAAAACGGACGGAACAGAATATTTGTGAGAACTAAAAACAGCAACAATCACTCATTCATCAAGAATAATGTGTTTATATAAAGACATGATGATAACAATGTGATGGAACACGTGTCCTGTCCTCTGATTGGATGAAACATGTGTCCTGTCCTCTGATTGGATGGAATCGAATGTGTGTCCTGTCCTCTGATTGGATGGAATCAAATGTGTGTCCTGTCCTCTGATTGGATGGAATGTGTTCTGTCCTCTGATTGGATGGAACGTGTGTCCTGTCCTCTGATTGGATGAAACATGTGTCCTGTCCTCTGATTGGATGGAATCGAATGTGTGTTCTGTCCTCTGATTGGATGGAATGTGTGTCCTGTCCTCTGATTGGATGAAACATGTGTCCTGTCCTCTGATTGGATGGAATCAAATGCGTGTCCTGTCCTCTGATTGGATGGAACATGTGTTCTGTCCTCTGATTGGACGGAACATGTTTTCATGTTACATTGGGTACATATAATGTAACAGGTGTAATCTGATTACATCCAGAGTTCTGTTTGCGCTTTCGTTTTCCAAAACTGTGAATGTGAAATATCAAACTGAAGGAATCTCTGGTGTTTATTAGAGATCTTCACGCTGTGACACTGCTTAACTGTGCGTGCGTGCGTGTACCTTGGCAGCCTTCAGCAGAATCTCTCGCTCTTGTTCATCTTTCCTCTGCTTCTCCATTCGCTCCAGCTGCTCGAAGAAACGAAGCTGAGAGCGAACGTCCGACGTCTGTTCATGATGCTCTTCATCCTGATGAAGACGAGGGTGAAGACAGAGGAACAAGGTGGTTAGTCAAACCACACTGACTCCTCTGTGACATGACTCTAATTCGCCTCCATCAAATCTTTGTGTTTGCAAAGACTTGCTGTGCCTGACCAATCAGAGCAGAGCGTGTGAATACAGGTGCTGTATGTGAGACAAAGCCTCTTCTAGTGGACCCCCAAACAAAAGCATGAACCTGAGCACAACATGCCACCTTCAAAAACACAGTTTTTGAAGGTGCCTGCCTGTGAAACGCTCTGTAATGAATGTCAGCGTGTGCGTTTCTTGCCTTTCCGCCGTCTGTGCGATGCTGAGCGACAGCTGAAACCTTCTCCAGCAGGGAGCGCAGTCTGGACTGGGTGGCGTGAGAGATGAAGTTCACCACCTCCAGCGGCACCTCGGTCACCCCGAGCTTCTTCGCTGGAGACGAGAGGAGAAACATCGTGGTGAGCATCTGCATGACGCCCTCACATGAACTGAAGGTTTCTGAAAGTTTCCCTCCACACCAACACTTTGCCTCTCTGCTGCTCTCCTGATTCCCTGAATTCAGAGTTTCAACCAAACCAGAGCTGATGGTGATCGATGGAGCAGTGAAAGGATGAACCAAGAGGGTTTTGGTGGGTTTTATTTTGTTTCTGTTGAGTCTGAATGAAGTGAGTTTTACCATGATAAAATGGCTGTTTTTCCGAATGGAGTCTGGTGGCTTCGGCTGCTTCTGCTTAAACACAAAGGATCTCACTCGTCACAACACAAAGGTCTATGGAGGTGGATGTTTCCTTCACGAGCTCCTCTGCAGCTCGACCTTTGACCTTAGACTAATTTTAGACTAAAACTCTTCAATACAAATCTGCACCTGAAGGAGAGAAAAGAAGAGCATCTCTGTGGCGACAGTACCTGTGTCCAGGATGCGGCGGTGCAGCAGGCCGGTGGGCAGGAAGGATTCGTCTTTGCAGGATCGGATCTTTGTGCCGACGAGCTCCGAGCTGGTCGCGAGGATACGGGCGTTCTCCTCATTGAGGTTGACGCCGGCCATGGACGCCACGTCGTTGATGTCGTCATCATCTCTGAGGTGGAGAGAGGCGGAGCGGAGAGGTCAGGAGGAGGTTCACACACACACATCAGCAGGCCCTGAGGCCTGGTCCTGAGGCCTGGTCCTGGGACCTGTTCTGAGACCTGATTCTGAGACCTGATTCTTTATCAGTACACGAAGAAACCAGGAAGTAAAAATATGGCTTTGGTGTCGTCTAGAACAAGCAATGACAACACTTTAAAATGCTTGAGTGTGTTTCGTTTACTGCAGTAATTTCATATGTTGAAGTATTTTGAAGTATTTTCATGTATTTCTTGTGTTTCACGTATTGAAGTATTCTGATGTACTTTCATGTACTTAATGCAGGTGTGAATCAGTAAACTCTCTCCTGCTCTCAAACAGGAAGTGCTGGCGCTCAGCGCCGTGTGCCCACGCTGCCCTCTGGTGGCTCCTCGGTGAACTACAGACTGACAGACTTTCATCCACAGAGCAGATCAAATGTTTTCATGTACCAGCGCACATCATCGAGACTCTGAGTCTGATAATTAGAGGATTATTACGACTGTGAGGAAATAATCAGCTCTTCATCCTCCAGTCAGGAGGAAACGTCTCCGGTCACTGGTCTGGTTCTGTCGTCTCAAAGTGTCCTGAGTTTTATTCCTTTTCTCACGGTTCTGACATTTAGAATATTCATATATATTCGTAGTACTTTGTCCTCACTGAAGTACAGCCTCTGAGCGTTCGCTTCATGAAGGTGTGTCTGAAGGTTTCTTCAGAGACACTTCTCATCTCTCTCTCTCGTCTCGTTGTTGATCAGGATATTTCTTATTTTCCTCCTGCAGGATAAATTGTGAATATCTCTGATGGTTTACTGATCACGCGGTATGATTATCTAATATTTGACTTCATAATGATGAGACAGTACCTCAGCGAGCATCATTTGGTCTCCAGCTCTTTCACCTGACCTGCTCTCATTGTTTCAGATTCCATCTTTATTGTTTGGTGGTTTCCTTTTGTTTTATTGGGTTTTAAATGTGTCTGAATGCAGTTTTTCTCCTTTCTTAAACAACTTTGAAATGTTTGTTTGAAAGGTGCAAAACTAATTCCAGCCAATGAGTTTGTGCTTCACCTGAACGTCCCGCCCCCTGGGTCACTCAGTTTCTTCTGATTGGCTTGAGCTGCCAGGTGAACAGGACTTTTGCCAATGATAGCTGTGGGTCCCCTCACGAGCGTACCTGAAGAGACAAACACCAACCGCTGGTCAGACAATCTTTGCTGTGACGGACACGATTCGACCTGATCGCTGCCATCTATTGGTCCACAGAGTCTCACCTTGAGGTCTGAGAGTCTGACTGAAAACAACAGGTGTGCGAGTCTGCACGGTCTGGACTCCTGCTCGGCCCACAGCCTGCAGGTGAGCAAAGGTTAAAGCCACGTTAACATCTTAAATGTTTCTCCGTGGACGTTGCTGAACGTGAACCTGAAGATCTCAGATCGTACCAGAGTGTTCGTGAGTGGCGGGTTCAGTCTGACGGCGCCGCTGACCGGACCGATGGGCAGCCGCGGCCGGATGGCCGCGGCGGTGACGGAGCCAGGGGCGGCCAGGGGGGGCGCGGAGGTGCTGGGGGTGGGCGTCACCAGAGACTGCTGGCTGTTGAGCAGAGACTGACGCAGGGCGGGGAGGCTTTTCTGTGGAGCGACAAACACCTCGAGATTACAGAAGTGACGGTGATGAAGGGATGAATCCTCACGAAGAAGAAGATGTTTAATTTATCAGCCTTCACAACACTGATTCCAGAACAGTCTGGACAAAAAACATCAATCAAGCTGGAATCAATCATCAATAATCAAACTCAGGTGAGGATCAGATCAGTTTCAACTGACAATAATGATAATTAGTCACTCAGGAGCAGTACCAGCACTACCAGTACCAGCAGTACCAGCACTACCAGTACCAGCACTACCAGCACTACCAGTACCACCAGTACCAGCACTACCAGCACTACCAGTACCGGCAGTACCAGCAGTACCTCTAGCACCAGTACACCAGTACTACTAGTAGCATTACCACAAGCACCATTAGCAGCAGCAGCGCTGGCGGCAGCGCCCGGACTCGTACCTTGAGGAAGGGGATGAGGTAGGGCTGTGGGGAGGACTTCAGCTCGGCCTGCAGCCGAGTGGTGAACTCCTCGGGCTCGATCTTGGCGTCCTGCACAGACACACAGCAGCAGTTAGAGTCCAGTCACACACAGTCAGAACGTGAGGAGGAAACTGACGGAACAAAGTGGCTCACGAGCAGGTCCTGCACCAGGGCCTTCACATTCTTGGAGGTATCTGGGGAGGGGGAGTTGTGGGACGCCAGCTTGATGAGCGTGGCGAGGAAGTTCTTGCATTTCTTCACGTTTTCTTGCATCTCCTGCAAACAACACAGGTGAGTCAGGCAGGTGTCGGAAGCATCCTGTGACTTTTCTACCTCCGCTCTGTAAACAGGAAATGTAACTCGACCTGGGACACCACCGTGACCCTGCCAGCGGGCGTGGCGGGCGTCGTGCTGGTCAGGGGGGCGGACGGGACGACGGCGGGTTTGGCCACGGGCGTCCCACCCGCTGTTATCACCGTCTGGGCCTTCTGAGGGGTGGTCATCTTCACCGACACCGCCGCACCGCCGGGCGCCACCGTGATGGCCTTCTGGGAAACAACAAACACCATCAAGGAGAGGAAACACGACCGAACCGATGACGATTCAAACTACGACCACAACTGAGACGAGGCGTTTAAACTATGACGAAGATTTCTTCTTTTGATCCAAACAGCTGATTTCTTTTATTCTCCCGTTTCTGCAGTAAAACACAGACTTGATACATTGACTTTAAGTCTTATCCCTCACGTTCACATCGCAAATCACCCAATTAGGAACGTGCACTTTCATGCATTTGATTGGCCAATGCAGCGTCTGCATGATGTCACGATTTTCACCAGACAAGCTGTGTTTTTGTGGCCACCACCCTCTGCTGGTGGGACCAAGACAGACCTGTGTTTACCTGCAGAGTTACAGGTGAGTGTGTGAAGAAGAGGAGGAGGAGACAGGAAACACACCTGTACAGTGGTGGTGGAGGGAGACTGAACCATTCTGGGCTGAGCGGGGGTGGCCAGGCGGACGGTCTGAGGAGCCTGCAGACAACAGAGGGAGGACAAGTGACGCCACGCAACAACAAAGCATCATGGGACATCAGGTTATGAGCCGTTAACCTGGCAGCTTTAAGTTCACGTCAGGACACTGGTGGTGGAAATCAGATCAACTGATTTTGATAGATTGACATTGATGATATGAAAAGTCTTGATTTGTCTGACCAGCAGTCAAAAACCCAAAGAGATTCAGGTCATTACCTCAGAAGACAGGGACGTTTAAGACGTCCTGATGGAGTTTGAAATATGAAATATGTATCTGACACACTGAGGAACAGCTGCAGATCTGATCTCACCGGATCCAGATCCTGCAGGTCCTGATTCAAAACCATGATGTTCATCAGCTTCAGTTATTGATCTGATGTGACTGAAAGGTTCAGAGGAGAAGGTGACCCTGAAACTGATGTGAGATCAGCTGAGAGGAGGTCTCACAGAGTGGAGCTTCTTCCCTCACAGATGATCTTTGATGGGTTCACACACACGATCTGACCAGAGTGTAGGTTTCCACACAATGGAGCTTGGCTTGACGCTCTCAAAATCCCCTCGTTAATATCCACATCCACAAAAAAGAAATCCACAGGACCGCTCGTCCAAGTTTAAACGGTTTACTTATGCAAAAACAAAGAAAGGGTGATACTGGAAAATATAGATTATGGGCATTAAGCATCCATCCAAGCATCCACTCTCACCTCGCCCCACTGAATGACTGACTGCCCTCACGGGAGCCTCAACCAAAGTAATTAAAGCTGTAAAGCACCTCAAAAAACACCAACCTCTTAGATGCTCCTATCCATTACATTTTCATCCATTTTAAACCATCAAAATGCATTTTAAATCATAAACTAATTAGATTACCATACAAATGAACTGGAAATACCTGTAAATAGGCCTTTTAATTCCTTCTAAATCAATTAACTTATATTACCATGTATTTTAACTGTTTTAAACTTAACTTAAATTATTTATTAACCCATGTAAGAACCAAAAATCCAAGAATTGCATTTAGGCTCCTAAAAGGAGCGTCACGGCCGAGTCAATCTGACCCGAGTGTGTTAAAACATGCAGTACAGCGCAGTATGGAGACGCAGCAGAAACGCAGTGACTCCAGATCAGAGCGCGGCGGCGCTGAGAACAGCCTCTGATGCGTAGCAGACCTACCGTGGTGGCGGTGCTGACCCGGATGGTGCCACCGGCCGTCGGCGTCACGGGTCTCTGGGTGATGTTGGCCACCGTTTGGCCCTGCTGCGTCTTGGCCTGAGCCTGGGCCAGGACCTGCTGAGGGACCATCACCAGCTGACCCGTCTCAGTCCGGACCAGAACCATACCTGAAGGAAACAGGAAGCAGTCGTCAGCACACAGAAACACCTGCGACCTCAAAGCCCATGACGTCACACTGGGCTTCAGGAAACTATAACTGGCTTTTTTCACCCACTTTTTCCAACATTTCATAGATCAATCAAGAAAATATCAGCAGATGAATCTTTGTGATCACAAACAGTGAAACTCTGTGATTCCATTGATCATTTAGTTGATAAAATGTCAGAAAATAGTGAAAAATACATTAAAATTAAAATCCCCAAAGTCCATGTTGATGTCTTCAGATGTTTGTTTGAAACAGATATCTGGTTTATCATCATGAAGACAAAGAACAGCAGCGAATCCTCGTGTGACAAACTGGAACCAGAGAACGTTTCATTATCAAAATAATTCCCAATGAATCCTCAGACGATCAGCTGATCAATGATTGGACTGATGGCCTGAGCTCTGGCAGTAGCAGCAGTCCCGTCAGCAGAGCCTCCACAGGGAGGTTTGACATCACTTCCTGCTGTGCTCAAGGTTTTTCCAGAATCCCCAACGAGTCTGCGATGAAAAACATTCAATCTGCTGCAACGTGAACGAGATCTGTGACACAAGTCGTGACTCCAAACAAAGACAGAAGCCAGAGGTGGAGTCTTTCTAAATTTCTGGGATGTAGAAGACACTGGCGTGACTCGCTGTCACTTCTGGTCACCCTGACAGGAAACACAGTCACAGCTTCAGCAGACTGAAGATTTCTCATCCAGATGTTCGTCTGTGGATTCTGGAAAAACCTTCAGAGCAGCAGGACGTTTGGTCAAACGTCCTCCCAAGTCTCTCAAACATCGCTGGGTTCTTTTTTGAGGTAAAATCTAATTTTTGGCTCTGTTACAGAATGTGATTGTAACACAGGAGAGGCACAGGCGGTGACCTCTGCATGCAAGCAGCATCACCCAACAACAGGTGAGCCATCAGGTGAGGGCAGCGAGCAAGGCAGCATCCTTGTGTTCACTCACCAGGTGGCATGGTGAACCCGGGGGGCAGCTGGATGGTGGTCTGCTGCTGAGGCCGGACCGCCAGCGTTGGCTGAGGGGCAGCGGCTCGGGTCGAGCTCGCCACCAGCCCGGGTCTCTGCTGCTGGATGGAGGTGGCCACCACGGGAGCGCCCGGCGGCCTCACCACAGCCACCGTGGGCTGGCCCACTCCGTTCACCGCCGGTTTCACCCCAGCAGCAGCCAGGCTGACAACAGCTGTACTGGTCCCGGTCTGAGCCTGGCTGATGGGGGACTGGACCACAGCAGGCGGGGGGGTACTCGCCAGGATGACAGAGTTTCCAGAAACAGGCTGGCTGGGCACCAACATCTTGGTGTGCATCAGAGGGTTGCTGTGGTTCACGACCTGAGAGGTGGAGGCTGAAGGGGAAGGGGCACCCTGGGTCACCAGGGGGGCACCCTTTGGGTCTACACCGTTCTGGGCGACGCTGGCCACCGGGCTGGGGTGCCTCTGCAAAGTTCCAGCGGGAGACGCCACTGAGGACTGAGGTACAGGAAAGCTGGGCTGAGAAGCCATGGAAGCGATGATGGTGGAGCTGCCAGCACTGACAGTACTGATGACTGTGCTGGCCCCGGCTGGTGGAGGGACAGCGGGCGAGTTCACCAACTTTACAGCTCCAGTGTTGCCGTTTAAACTTTGTAAGCCGGGAGAAGCGGTCCTGATCGCCTCCGTCACGGGGGCGATGTTGGTGTTGGGAGCCGCGCTCGGACCCAGGACGGCAGCCCGGTGGAAGCTAGCAGCCGCGGACTGAGTGGTCAAAGTTACGGGTCCCGGTACGGGGGAAATAGTGGGAGGAGATGCTCCAACTGTTTGCAGACTAGCTCCGGCGGTTATTACGGCCCCGGCACCGACAGAGGAGGTAGAGGAGGTGAGAGTTTTGCCGGAGAGCGGCTCATTAGCGCCGGGTTCCTGGTTTAACCCCGCTTTTGGATGCCCTTGTTGCGGCTGCTCCAGAGACCCCACTTGATCGCGCACTTTCCCTGAGAACTGGCTGACAGCGGCCGGAGCTCCCTCCCGTTTCCCGTCGGAATATGAAGCAGTGGGAACCTTTCGATCGCCGAGTTGTGATTCCAGAGAGCCAACTAAATCGCTAACTGCTTTCTCATCCACCTCATTGAAGAGCATGTCCTCCAGTGGGTCGGAGGCTCCCGCCATCTTTGATGTTGGACCGTTGTGCAAATCGTATTTTAGAATGTACGCATGCGCGGAGGATCGGCGTTGTTTTCGAGCATAGAAATAGAATAAGTAGAGCTGATATGTTAGCTGTGGCACGACGTCCAGGTGTGACAGGCAGGTCAAACTGGATGTTAATGGACGCTACTACCAGCTATGATTTATTAGAGTCCAGAGAACTCTTGGCATCGGTTATGAATTTAGTCCAATCTGTTTTAAGGATCGTTTTTTGACCCTGAAATTTTTTCGACCCATTTTCGCCACCATGACAACTTTCAGTGGTTTATAAATCAAGTCTTTACTTGACGTCCACTTACTTTTTTCTCAGAGCTCTTAACCATACCTCACAGTCTTCACCAGTATGTGGACTGGACCCTCAACAATTTGTCAGTTAGGTGATTAATAGATTATCACTATTGTGATAATGATTAATTTTCTATTATTCTTGCTCAAATGTCAAAACTTTTCATGGTTCCAGCCTCTCAAACATATATATTTCCTCTGTTTTATATCACAGTAAACCAAGTAGCTTTGTGTTTTGGACTGCAGGTCCAGAATTTGAAGACAGTTTGGACTCTGAGTAACTGAAATGTGCATTTTTCATTGTTTTCTGCCATTTTATTGACCAAATTATAAATCAATAACATAACTGACAGACTGAATGATAATTTAAAATGTGTTTATTTATCTATGTATTGATGTGCTTTTGTCAAACTTCTATTTCTAAGGTCAAGGATCAACTTTGACACTCAACTTTAAAATTATTTTGAACCTAAAACAAATCTTAACTGCAGCTCCTGTGATGTTCAGAGAATCTGTCGAACTTTAATCATGTTACAGTGTCTACACACATTAATCAAATATATGTGCAACATGCTTATTTCACATGCTGTCTGTTTAAGTGAAATACAGCAAATTTCAGGAAAGTTATGTAAATATGATGAAAGTTATGTAAAAGGTTATGTCAGCTTGAAATCGTGTTTACTGTTACCAAGTATTTCCATTTGACACCAGTTTTGTATTTCCACTTCCTGTCTGAATTATTGTATTCTAATTTTACAAATCAGTCAATTGATTAATGGAGAAAACAATCAGCAGATTTATCCAGAATGAAACAAATCATGAGTTCCAGTCCTTTACAAAATAGCTGAAAATTAGTAAAATCTGCTTTGACATGAATGCATGCGTAAAAATATATGGATGAATGAATTAATAGTAATACTATATCAGTCACAATCTTCTGCGTTGAATGCTTTTAATACTTTCAGTGCACTTTGGTGATTATTCTTTCATACGTCAGAATCAGGATTGGCTTTAAAGTATGTGTGCACATACAAGGAACTTCACTCCGGTTTAAACCCTGCACTCAACTTACTTGCACAGGGAAAGACAAGTCATATAGCTCAGCAAGGACAAAAAAAAAGACTGAGCAATAAGTTAAGTAGTGCAAAAATATAAAATAAACAATATATTCAAAGAATGATGAGGCAATAAACGATATGTTTACAGGGTGTTAGGATTTATGTTGACAGTGATTCTTTTGCTTGAGTAACATTTCAGTGCAGGACTTGTAACAGAGCATTTTGATGATTGTTGTACTTTAACTGAAGAGAAGGATCTGAGTACTTCTACTCGACTGTTGAAGACAGAGCCTCCAACACCACCACACTATTGATACAGCACACGCGCTGGTTGCTCTTCTATGCTGCAAAGATCTATATTTCACGGCCGAGCGTAAACGCGCGATATTACGATTTCCCGTTAGCCCCCGCGCTCAGAGCCATTCGATGGAGGATGAGGTAGCCATGTTGTAGCAGTGAGACGAACGAGTTGGTGGAAAAGCACAAACCGGAGAAATTTGGTGTAGAATCAATACTGCCAACCCCACGGTTCGGAGGAGCCGTCCATTCTGTTCCCTGTTCGGACTGCCGAGTTCTAGAAGACACCATGAGTGGCGGGACGCCATACCTCGGCAGCAAAATCAGCCTCATTTCGAAGGCCGAGATTCGCTACGAAGGAATCCTCTACACTATTGACACCGAGAACTCGACTGTCGCACTTGCGAAAGGTAACGCGGCTAGTCGGCTAATTCAGCTAGCATTAGCGTCTGTTATCGTCTGCGTGGAAGTGTGCAGGCTGTGCTCATATTTCCCGAACAACAGTTAAAAGATGATTTGCTACCAGACCGAGGTGAAACAGTCTGGTCTGCAGGTTTAACCCACAGCTGCAACATGAATAAAGTAATAACATCAGCCAGATAGCTAGCGTTAGCTTGCTACTATAAGCTCAGGTTTATGCTAGTATGCCGTAACGTTGCCATTACCAAGCAGTAACGTTACGCTAGGATGCTAAAACATCCCTCAAGAAAGCTAACAGCAACATTACTTGGATCAGACGAAGAAAACTTCATTGCAGAAACGAAATGTATTACGACATGATCTGACGAGGTTTTAATGACATCTAAAGCTATGAAGCTGCAATTAATGTCCATCTATGTTTGCGACATGAGTCAGCTTTCCAACTTCTCAGCTAACGTTAGCAAGTTGGCTAGTTGTATGTAAGCAATGCCTGTAGCGCCCATGCAGTGACATATAAATGCAAAGCTAACATATAATGTTGATATAACGTTCACTGTCAGCCGCTAAGTTTCTTTTGCTAACGAAGGTTCATTTACTAACGAAGCAGCTCAGAATCTGTGGCAGGCTGAACACCTGACGTCACTGCGTGCGCACTCACCTCACCTGGTTCACTAACAACAGATTATGACGACCAAGTCTTCAGTGAAACTTATGTCTCCTCGGCCTTAATCCCGCTAATGAGAAGCCAGGTTCAATAAAGTTAACAGTGACGTACACATCATTATAAATAAGGCCATGGCTCTGTTTTGATATCACACTACTTCAGTCAGGTACTTCTGGTACACAATCTCTAATGTATTCATTAGAGCTGAAATGATGCTTCGAAAATTTATCCTAAACTAACCTGATAATCCTCATTTTCAAGCCAAAGAGCCAAACATTTTCTGCTTCCACGTCGTCGGCTGTGAGGATTTCTAGTTTTTCTTCGCCTCATGTGACAGTAAACAGAATATCTTATTATTTTCTGGACTGTTGCTCAGACTAAACAGTACATCCAAAGAAGTGACTTTATGTTTTGGGAAATTACAGTGTTTATTCTGCTTATTATATAGAGGGACTGGTCATCTTTCCTGGAGTACATCATGTGGCACCTCCATGTTTCTACAGTAGCCCAGAATTCAGGATGTCAGTGTCAGTTTGTTTAGCTTTTGATAGCCTGACAGTCATTAACCAGTAAATAACAGGTTAATTAAAGGAGCCCGCTGGACTTCATCTCCTGCACTCGTTTCCTGGAAGATTTCAGTGTCCTGGACAAATGGGAGACATTCCAGTCATGTATTATCTGCATTTGGGATAGTTATTCTGGTTATTGAACAGGGATTGATTGGCAGGAATGTAAGAGTTGATGGTTGACATCCTGCCAAACACAAACAATCCAAACACTGGCTCTAGAGATCGCCTTTTGCGTTTCTCGTGGCCGCCATGGATTCTGAACCTTTTAGCTTTAAGAATCAAGCTTGTTTTTTTGCTTAGTTTTTCTAAATATGAAAGCTACACAGACACATGATGTAGCTGACACATTTTTTATCTATTGATGGTGTTATTGATGGTACAGTCGGCATAATTGTGATGTAAAAACATGGCGGACTCTGTGGAAGGGGAACTGCTCTTTGTGTGGTAACAAAAACACAGTTATTCTCATTTTCAGGTGATAACACAGTAATGAAAACATGAATGTTATATTTCTGCCGATACATCCCACACACTGAACCCTTAACTCGGCGATGTCAAACGAGCACCAAAGAGTGCACATTCAAGTCTGAAAAGATGACTTGATGAAGTGAGTGTTGTTCTATTTTGCCGCCCTCTGACCTGTGATGCTGACTGCGAGCTGTTTCCTCCTCGTCAGTACGTTCTTTTGGCACGGAGGACCGGCCCACCGACAGGCCCATCCCACCTCGAGATGACACCTTCGAGTACATCATCTTCAGAGGCAGCGACATCAAGGACCTGACTGTGTGTGAACCGCCCAAACCAACATGCTCTCTTCCTCAGGACCCTGCCATCGTCCAGGTGCACCTTCACACAAACACCTGGTGGAGTATTTAGTGTCGCTGTTTGAAGGATTTGTGGTTCACGATGTAAAATTAACCTTCTCTGTTCTCCTCCGCAGTCATCCATGAGCTCCACCTCCTCATCTTCTGCTTCAGCTGCTCCGACCCCGTTCCAGTCTGCTGGTTCCTATGGTCTCTTTAACCGGGCTCCAGTTCCTGCCTATAACCAGTTCAGCACCAGTCCCCTGGTTTCCCCTCAGTTTGGACCAGTTGGTGTTGGTAAGTGCAGCACTGAGTCCGTATGGAGGCTTGAGCATATGAAATCATTTTTGTGATACAGCTTGTTGTTCAGCCTGTTTTGTGGGTCTAACTATAAAACGCCCCCCGTGGGAGCAGGGATCAGTTGGGCATGATATCCAAGGGTTCAGGGTCTCTCCATGACTCTTGTACCACGTAAAGCATGCCAGAGAAACTGAGGAGGAATTGATTGGCGGCATCAGTGTGACTTAACACGGTCGAAGCCTTCATTTTCCTCCTCTACATGTGGTCACAATGCAGAGCGGTTACCAGGGTTAATAAGCACTGTGTGTGTGACTGGAACCTTCTCTGAGGGGTTTGTGGATTAATGGTAAAAGCATCAGCAGCTGTGCATTTATCACTTGCATGAGGTGCCTCAGTTCACACTTTGGATGCACACTGTTTCTCAGCTGAAGTTGAAATTTTCACAGCTGTTTCTGGAAGATGTTTTTGCCTGTTTGGAAGTGAAGCCAAGGTCTGAACCAGCCTCAGCAGAGGAGCTAGATGGAGAAAAATACTCAAACTTAGAAACACCAGTCAGTAAAACACAGTGCAGTTCAACAGCAGCACAAACTACATCCTCAAACAACAGTCTGAACATTATACTCTCCATAAAGGAGGATTTATTTATATTAGGGTTTGTTTTTTAAGGGCTGTTGGCAGCGTGGTGACTGTGGTGATATCCTAACAAATCAAACGATCCACTTCACTTCACATGCTAACATAAAACAAAATGCACTTCAACTCACATGTATGTCTTTGCTCAGTCTGCGACTCTGCAGCTGTCTGTGTGTCTGTGTAAGTGTATTACAGTTTATTTACAGTTTGGTTCTGAAAGGACAATTTTCAGGCTCCACTCTGTGCATTATGTGAAGGATGTTAATTCAGAGTCGCGTTAAAGTTTGTGCTGC
This sequence comes from Chaetodon auriga, assembly GCF_051107435.1. Lineage (NCBI taxonomy): Eukaryota > Metazoa > Chordata > Actinopteri > Chaetodontiformes > Chaetodontidae > Chaetodon > Chaetodon auriga. Next base: position 1,100,001 of record NC_135079.1, on the reverse strand, counting down.
GTGCAGTTTTCAGGGGCTCATTCATCGTATTTATTCACTCTTCTGATACGAGCTTGATGTTCACCACGTTTACACGTTAAATGAAATTACGCTGCTGCAGTGAAACTCACAGACTGATGTGATGTCCTTTGTTTTCGTGAGTCATGATGGACGGAAGTCTCCAGAAGTCTGTGACTTGGCAGCACTTATCGAATCGACCCTAAGTATCGTGTTAGTATCAAACGGGAGATGAGCCCTACATTTAAGTCACGTGACTGATCAGCTGATTCCACGCTCAGCATCTTGTCCGTGTTTCTCGTGGTTGAACAGGCGATCGGTTTTGTTTCTTATTCTTTGAGGTTTACAGGCAAACAACTAGTTTTATTTCATTTTCGCAACCTCAGCTGATTAGTTTCCCTTTGAGCAGCCTGGCTGCTGCTGGTGGACCAGTCAGTGCTGACTGATGACCAGTTGGAGTATTTCAGTCTCTGAGCTGGTGCACCACTAACCCTGGTCTCTGCCCTGGTTTCCTCACAGGCCGCAGCAGCCCCGGCCTGGACCCTTTGCGGAAGAGCCCCACCCTGGAGCAGGTGATCCAAACTGCCCCGTCCGCCTCGTCTGCTGCCACCACCGCTCCGGCCCCAGGCCTGGGACGCAGGAGCCCCGCCCACGGTCGCACGGCCCCCTCCGCTGCCGGTCAGAGCGGCCAGAAGGTCCAGCACCAGGACGGCGTGGACACAAGGAGGGGTGAGACTGTCAGGGGAGGCCGCAGCAGCCAGGGCTGGTCTGCACCCCGAACCATCTCCGCCTCTCACATCACTGCTGTAGATAGGGCTTCCACTGCAGGGCTTACCCACTCTGTCTTTAGCCACTCAGGTGAGACCTCAGGCCAGAGATCAGCACACCGCTCTGATCTGTGCTGTGTCATATGTGGAGTCTTATTTGTGCCTCACTCCTGAGCGCAGAGTGGACTTTTTAAACAGAAAAATAATCTCATTTGAGCAAACGAAGCTGTTCTGTGCTCAGTGAATGTGTTCACACGTGCACTGTGATAATCTCACTTATCTCTGCGTCACAAACCTTTGGACGCTCACCCAGCGTGCCATAGTCCCAACCAATCATAAAACTGGAGCAGGTAGTTTCTGATTGGTTCTTTAGTGTCCAGTGTACACATCAGGTACTGAGAGATCTGAGTGAAACTGAGCCAAAGGGGTTATCATTGTGTACGTTTGGTGACAACACAAATATATTTATTGAGGACCAAACAGATTTTTGTTTTGCCCAAATTCGAATTTAGATTTCTCTCCAAAGTGTAACTGAAGTCCTCTGAATGTGGCAGCGTGTGGTCCAGAACGAGGCTCAATAAGACTCCATCGTCTTCTCGTTAAGAGTCGTTTCCGCTCTTTGTGATTTGTTAACGTTTTGTTCCAGAGGTCCCACTTTTGAAACCGTTGTGCCTTTGTCTGAAGGTAGGACACTAGCGCCACCAGGGCTGTTTTCTCATGGCTGTTGACGTTGTTTTGGAAGACTAAAAGACTCTGCTATTCCAGGCACGGACGTCCCGAAAGTCCCCAAACCAGAGTGTGAGCAGGCGCGAGGCGAAGGCAGGGATCCCAGTAAACGTTCCACAGGTTAAACCCTCCTCTGCTCTGAACCATCCTCAGCAGCCCATTCAGACTCTGCATGCCTCAAGCTTTCCTTTCGGACAGCGGAGCCCATAAACTCATCCTCTACAACCGCTTGACCCCGACCATCCCTCCTTGACGTGTTTTTCTTTGCGAGTGAACGTGTGTGCAGGTTGACATGCTGTTCATGTCAATGGACTCGAGGCGATGAGACACGTCTCCTCGTTTGCAGACGTGTTTTCATGCTCGGTGAAAACCCGAGAATGCCCCCCGAATGATTTACTGCATTTTCTCCATGTTTGATGTGACTTTTATTTCTAACACCTGAGGCCAAGCTGCTGTTTTTTGGCTCTTCGCTGACTCATGTTGAAAGACTGAACTCTTCCTCATCGTGGATGTGTGCTTTGGTTTACTGCTCATGTGTTGTCGTGTAATCTGTTTACTGGTGTTTGTGTTCTACCCTTGAAAACCTTTGGTCGTTAGAACGACTAATGTTCTCTGTGATTCTGTTCTGCAGCGGCCGCTGGTGCGCCTGCAAACCGGCGTGGACGGGGGGGCGGACACCGCGGCAGAGGACGCTTCAACGTTCGCAGAGACGGACCCATGAAGTTCGAGAAAGACTTTGATTTTGAGAGCGCCAACGCTCAGTTCAACAAGGAGGAGATCGACCGAGAGTTTCAGAGCAAACTGAAGCTGAAAGGTATTTTCTGTTTGGACTGACTGAAGGTCTGTCTGTCTGTCTGTCTGTCTGTCTGTCTGTCTCTCTCTCTCTCTCTCTCTCTCTCTCTCTCTCTCTCTCTCTCTCTCTCTCTCTTCTCCAGCTGCTTTTCCTCACATGTAAACCAGCTGCAGCAGACATTCGTGTGCATTTGCTTCTTCTTCTGTCACACTCGTCATAATGCGACCGTGTCCATTCTCTGGTCTCAGATGAGAAGACTGAGAAGTCTGAGAAAGCGGTGAACGGGGAGGACAAGGGCGACTCTGGCGTGGAAACCCAGAACAGCGAGGGGAACGCCGATGAGGAGTGCGACCCGCTTGGCCCCAACTGCTACTACGACAAGTCCAAGTCTTTCTTCGACAACATCTCCTGTGACGACACCAGGTCCGAGTCCCAGTTTGTCTTCATGGACGTGTTGTTACAGTAGAAGCTAGAGACAGGAGGGACACGATGACACGAACCTTTACATCATAAATGATGGCTTTTATCATGTCCCAAGTGTCACTATCACTGTGTACTTCTGTGTACTCTGTGTACTTCTGTGTACGTCCTTCCACCGTCTGCACTGTCGGAACAAGTGAAAGGTGTTTGCTTCACAGTGATACGACCGCTGTCTGTTTCTTTTTCAGGAAAGCAAATGAGAAGTCAGGAGGCTCAGGTTTCCCGAGGTAAGCCTTCATCTGGTCACATGACTCATTTGTATTTGGGATTAATTAGTGGTGCTGCTGTCAGTGGCGGCGTCTGGGCCGTGTTGGTCCGTCACAGAGGTTTTAGGACACAGAGAGCTGGTTGGAGTTGGTCTGTGGTTATTCAGTCCGCTGCAGCTCCAACACGAATAAAATGAATTCAAAGGCAAAAATGGGAGATTTAGCTCAAACTTGCAGCGTCTCTTGGATATGAGGACAGGAGCAGGTCAGCTGTCCTCTGACGCAGCGTACTGAAGGACACTTGACTCGGTGGACTTGGACTCCGCCTGAGTCTCACTGCAGCTCTATGTGATGATCGTGTATCTGCAGCTGCTCTCCATCACCTCCTCTGGTTTCTCCTCCTGCAGGGAGCGGAGGCAGACCTGGGCGGAGGAGAGGAGGATGAACGCCGAGACGTTCGGCATCCCTCTTCGTCAGGGCCGAGGACGCGGAGGTTACCGCGGACGCGGCGGCATGGGCTTCCGTGGAGGTCGGGGTCGTTCGGCCAGCCGAGGGTCCTTCGGGCCGCCGCAGGGAGGCGGCGGCTTCAGGGGAGGATACAGAGGAAACCAGGCCGGCCGGGAGTTTGCCGACTTATCAGCTTACAGGGTAAAAGTTCATTAACTCGACTGAATCTGAGGCTGTTTTCATGTTGTAGCAGGAGGTGATAACTGGACCGGAGGCTCTTTTATGAATTCACATCTGAAGTTTATTAACGTCCAATCTTCAAGAACTTCAGTTTAAAGCTTTCGACCTTTAACAACACGTCGTGCTGCTGCTGTGCTTCAGAGTGTTTGACATGTTTCTATTTCACATTCATTTCTGTGCAGCGTGAAAATCTCTAGACCGATTCTCTAAACTTGGATTATAGATAAACATACGACTAAAGTTATGAAGTCATGCAGGTCAAAAACTCTGCACTTCAGCTGCAGTGGCTGGAAAGATGTCAGCGCGTGACGCGATTCATGGAGCTCAAACTTTCAGCAGATAAAGATTATTTTAGGATCAATGTATGTTTTGATATATTTGATCAATAAGTTGTTCAGGTTCACATTAAACAAATGATGGACGGATGGGTGAGACGCACAAGATCCAGCTATTTATGAGAACTTGTCCTGCTGCGTCTCGTTAAGGCTTCTGTCCGTCCTGAAGCTATAAATGGACAAAGTTTCGAATCATCATTCGTAGGCAAACAGAAGTTTTTGTAAAAGCTGATGAACGTCGTCTCAGCAGACGTCCAGACTGAGCGATGTGGTTTGTCTCAGAGGACTCGGCGTCTCCAGCAGCTGGACGACGTGTTGTGACGGCTCTGTTGGCCCGATGAGGTTTTTCTAACAGCTCGCCGTGAAGCCGAGCGGCCGCGCTTCTGTCGCTCACATGAACTCACCATGTGCTTCATCGCATCCGCCGTCGTCTCCTAATTCAAAATGTTTTGTTTGTGTTTGTCGTTTTCTTCTAGAAGGACAACAAAGTGGCTGCGTAGTCTCGATGGAGGAAGATCCTACACAAAGGTGGAACTTCTTCACGCTTCAGAGGAAACAAATAGTTTGAGTTGCTATTTTGTTGACTAAAATAATGAAGATTGTCTACTAGTTGTATATTTGTCACCAGCACTGGGGTAGACTGCTTGAAAACAACGATGGAAACAACAACAACAACAACTACAACGCAGTTTATCAGACAAACAGAAAAAGTCCAAATCTAATAATTTCCAGGTGGCTGAAATGAATCTGTATAAAAGTCATATTTCAGAGGGAAGCTAGTCAGTTCTTTGTTTTTCACTGAGCGATCTTCCCTTTCCTAAACTGTATTTGATGATACTTTGTTAGCTGTCGAGGGTCGTCCACTTCACTTCTTTTACTTACTGACATAGCTTTATGGGGGTGGGGGGCGGGGGGCGGGGGGCGGGGGGGTCAGTATATCCTGTAATGTACCTTCAGCACCGGACAGGCGCAGTCACACCTTTCTAACATGTATTTTTCTACTCTTCCATAGACGTTCATGCTGTTCTCTAGTCAGCCCGCTCACTCACGTCCCTCTCGTCTCCCGCCCGTCTTCAGTCTCAGTGCTCGTGGTTCTTCGCCTTTCACCTAAAATCTGTCACTTTTCAGCTTCCGTAGTTTTCTTTCTCGGTCGATCTTAAAGTGTTTCCTTATGTTAACGGCGTAGAAGACGCTCTCTTCACTTGGTGTCACATTTTAACATTAGCGTAGCGAGCTGGTGGTAGACGTCAACACGTGCACTCGACTGCTTCTTGTGGTAGTTTTTACTCCCAGTCCAAAGCTAACTGGGTCTGGGACGCAGACGGATCGTAGGTCAAGTTTCAGCTGCTTTCTTTTTACCCTTTTCACGTATTTTTCTGTGGTTTCCTTCATTCATCAATCGCTGGTACTTAAAGATGCTGCAGTCTAATTCACACAGACGAGAACTGAACGCACTTAAAGCTTCTCAGCAGACGAGTGAGGAAGATTTCAAATGCCTAAACGAACCAGATTAAAGGTGAAACACGCAGGACAGAAATCATCACTTATGACCCACTGGAAGGGGTCAGGTCAGTGGGTGTGTCGCCCCCAGCCAATCACAGCGCTCGGGTGAGGTCAGGACTTAAATAAAAAGGTAGCGAGCAGGCTGATGCTGTCATCTGCTCAGGAAGCTCCGCTAACTGGATGGATTACGAGGTTTTCTAATTACGTTAACGTGACGTGTAATTACTGTCTGCGACGATGCCTGTTAGCGAGCTAACGGCTAAACTCGCCGGCTAATCAAAGCCAGTAATCCACCTGTGAGCACAGCTGTTCGTTCACATGCACAAACAAAGACCTGGACGCGAGTTGATCAGGACGCCTCGTCGATTCTTCGGCGCTCGTTAAGCTGCAGGCGCTCAGGTGCGCTGCTCTGAAGTCGCTGCCGAATGTCGGCACGTGATGCAGCAGGTGCGACACTGAGCCAGGTGTGTTCTGGTGTCTGTGGTCGGGGGCGGGAGCGGCCATGTTTGAATGTTGTGTTTACACACCGGAACCAGCATTTCCAGCAAAGTGTACCTGGAAGTCACGTACAGTACACAGTTCTACAGGTATTTCCTTTTTTTTTTGTCTGTTTTCTGTCATAATTCAGTGACAAACGTGAAAAGGGAAATGATGTCTGCCCCTAATCACAACAAAGATTTATGAGGTAGAATTACGTCATGTTGAAATGTCGGACGGCCTCTGAACACACTGAAGTGTGAGACGCCGCTTCGTTTTCTGTCTTTGGAAAATTCACATCACAACAAAACAGTTCTTTCAGTTATTAAAGATAAATTCAGTCTCATGGAAATGACAGTAAACACGTCGATAGAAAGGAAACATAACTGTGAAGTTTGGACATTTTAAATCTTCCACAGCGGCGTTCTGTCCGACGTCGTTTCTGCTTCGTTCAGTGTGTTTTTAGTTGGTCGAGCTTCATGAACTCACAGAAATGACGGCTCGCCGGCTTTCATTTAATCCTCCGCTTGACCGTTTTAAAAACCGAACTCGACCTGATGCCACTAACCTTCCCCGCGGCGCTGCACGTGGTCAACAGCCCGCTGAAGCTACAGGAAGTGATGTCAGCTCCAACAGACGAAGAGAGCAGAGGTGTGAGCTCGCTGTGTGCGTGTAGCATCGTAGTTCTCTGGAAATATTCATACTTGTGAGGTTATGAAGGACCGGGTGATGAATTATGACTGAATGATCCAACGCCATCCTGGCCTGGCATGATTTAAGTACTTAAAAACTCTATTTTTGTTTGTTTTTTTATTTGATTGGCAGGAAATGTAGAGAGTTGCACTTTTGCGAAGTTAAGAAAATGCTGTTTTCTGTTCATCTGTCCTGAGATGTATCGAGCTAACAGACTCTGTACTGTCCGATAACTGACGGCCCGAGCATGAACCAGTTCATGATGATGTTGGATTTCAGGAGAATTGTTCTGTACAGACCTGGGTCAGTCATCTTCATCTTCATCTTCATCTTCACGGCAGCAAAGACATCTCCGTCTTTAGCGTTGGGTTCTTCTTTATCAGAGAGGTCGGAACAATGACTTTGATTTACTTTCCAGCTCATTTCCTGCAGTGTTTGGACGCTCGTAGCAGTTTTAAATGCACGGAAGTGAAATGAAGATCTGTCTTGACCCAGGTCTGTTTCCATACAGCTGTTTTTAAAAGATGTCTGCTTCATGGCTTTGACTCCAGAACCACAAAGTCTCCCAAAACACTCTGAAAAGATGTCAGCTCGACATGCAAAGCTACCTTTAAAGTGCATAAATGTGCTCAGGAAATGTAGAAAAGACGAGTTTGCTTTCTTGATTCGCCTTAATGCTCGAGAAAAGCCGCGAACGTCACATCATTAGAGAACCGTGAGGGAGACATCGGAGACTTTGTTGTCCAGTTTTTCCATCTGCTAATGTTGAGCTGGAGTGCACAGGACTTCCTGTGGTACGTCCACGTGTTTCCTCGGCGTTGTAGACGCGGTTCCTTTGCATTAAGGCTCTAAAACCAGTAGTTTTACCTTGTGAGAGTTTTGGGAGCTTTGACTAAACTTGAGTTGGACACAACAAGAAAATGTCTCAGCCAAGAAAAAATGAAACTCTAATCAGAAATCAATTACAACACGATACATTGTTTAATTATCACGTGAATGATGTGTTAATAAAAAGATTGTACATGTTGCAAAACTATTTCCTTATTTTATCTTTTGATAAGTTTGAAGTGGGAAAAAATGAAAATGACGAAACAAAAAAAACAAAAATCTTTTTTAAAATCTGTCCCTCTCAAGACAGAATCAGGACATATTAATTGGTAAATGTGTAATCATTTTATTGCATTTTTGAAGGCCAAACTTGAATCATCTCGGTCTTGTAACGGCTCAGATTGATCAGCGTATTGATCGATTAGATTCAAGCCTTGTTTTCATTCATCTTCAGACCATGAAATCAGGTTTGACCTGCAGGTTTCTGACTTTTCTTGATGTGTCCACACTGATCTGGTACCTCGTCCGGGACAGACGTCTGTTTTTGTTGGTTTTTAACGAACATTTCAAACGGTCGTTGGGGGATTGGCTCGATGGCAGACAGCAGTGGTTCTCAACTCTTCATGTGCGATGACGCGACAGATCTGCACAGAAAGTCTGCATCAACAAAACACGTTAACACAAACCAAACTTTACAAAAAGCTTCAGCAGAGCTGGAGAAGCTCCCAGCTGTCAATGTGGCCCAAAGTTTGTGGTAATTTTATTGTTAAATAAAGTTTTACGTACTAATGAAGCTCATCCACTGAGATGACCGAGGCCTCAAAGGAACAGCGTCACATTCAGTGAAATGGTTTTCTTCGGTTTCAGAGATGATGGATTGATTCCTCTCACGCCTGCACGTTAACATGAAGTGACAGTCGGTTAGCTTAGCTCTGAAGTTCTGTCCAATCTGTCCATCTGAGAACTACACGATTTTTTTGACTTTGGACAGAGCTAGCTCAAGACTAGCTGTTACCCCGTTTCCAGTTTTTATGCTAAGCTAAGCGAACTGCCTGCTAGCCGTAGCTTCATGTTTGCTGTGCAGATGTGACGGTGGAATCAGTCTGAACAGAGAGAAGAGGAGGATTTCTCTGAGTGTTGAACTGTTCTTTCAAACCTTGAATGTTTCAGTTGGTGTTCTTTCAGTACACGGTGCCTGTTACTCAGTGTGTTCAGTGTGGTGTTACCACAGACGAATAACAGATTGATACACAGTTTGGTCAGCAGGGGGCCCCCTGCTCTGCTAATCCGGCCTCGTCTATTGGAAGTAAACATACTCATTTGTGTACTTGTACATAAAATCTACAGTTTCAGGCTCCTCTGAAGCAAAGTTGAGAACCACTGGGATGAGAAGCAGCAGTTAGTTCTTCACGTCGGGTTCTGAGCGGTGTTGTCTACAAACACACACGACACTACACGATGTTTGTATCTGTCAGTTGCCACTAAATTGGATGTAAACAGATTTTTTGATAAAGGTTGTTGATGCAATAACTGAAGCGAGAGTTGGCGGGTTGAGCAGCAGGAACGCAGGCGCACCGAGGTTGTGCTTGCTTTTCGCTTCCAGCGTCCGTTAACGCTCTCTGGAGTCACAGCCACATGTTTGTTTCTGAACCCAGCATGGCGTCCTCCTCTGTGGGCCTCAGTGGACTGGGGTTTTTATTAAGAGCAGATAATAAACTGTTGTTCATTAGTCTGTCGTCCTGTCTCGTCTGTCCTCTTCACATCTGGAATGTAAGAGACAGAAGAATCCAGATACCTAAAGGGGGTCGGCCATTAATGCCTGAAGTATGTCGGCGTCTGCAGTCGTGGTTAATTCAGACTAAATTAACATAACCTGCCTGAGCCCAGTTAGTGCCTCTTCATGCATCCAATAATAAAGTCCATTTAAAAAAAACCTAAAAATATTTTTTTGAGATTCCAACTTTTATTATGGCTTAAACAAAAAATGAAAGTTGTGTAGTTATCAGTGTGATTATAATGACAAATTCAAAATCAAAGTAATTATTCAATGCACAACTATTACACACCAATTCTAGCTCACAGTTCTGTAAATGCAGGGGTGTTGAGAATTTGGGGGATTTAAAAATGGGTAAGAGTCCCTAAAATAAACCCAAAGCAAGTTCTATTCCAGTCCTCAGAGTCTCTTCAGTGTCGACTTGTTCACTGTAAACTTTACTGGTGCGCAAAAAACTTTGTAAACTGGTGGCCAAAATTATTGATCGATCATCACTGCGTCACCTCACATTACGGCTTTTGATGTGCCCTGTAAGACCAGAACCTGGGACTTGGCTGGACAGTCGTGGAGGCTTCTATAGAGGTTCGTGTGGAAACGGCAGAAATTCATTGGACTCAAGCGTTATGAGATGATCTTTAGCCGATAGTATGGGCACCAATTTGCTTCCATAATCCTCATACAGCCCGTCATATCTAGTATGATCCACTCCTTTTTACATAACTACTATCCAGTCTGTTATCGGCACTAGCCTGCTTCCATACCACCAAACGGCCCCATAGTAACATCACCGTTTCCATCTTACATAACTAAACCACGGGTCTGATGGTTGGCCCTGGCGAGCCTCCATACCGTTTCATTTGGCCGTACGTGCCTGCCGGAGCAGCGGGCGGAGCTTCCCAGCGGGGCGGAGTTGCACCTCAGCAGCCATTGGTGCAGAGCCGTCTAACCACCTCTGTCCGCTGTCAGCTGTGAAGCAGCTCCAGTCAGTCCTCCTCGTCTGCTCCTGAACGCCACAGAGACACACCAGTCCACCGCGGGGCCGCTGCCAGGAGAACCAGGAACCACCATCATGGCGCTGACCAACGATCCCAACTACAAGAAGCTGGAGCAGTGGTACAGAGACAACGCCGGCAGCCTCAACATGAGGGACATGTTCGACGCCGACGAGGACAGATTCAGCAAGTTCAGGTTGGAGGAGACACTTTGACACCATGTGAAGGTGGACATGGTGGTGATGATGATGGGAGGGGAGGGGGGCGTGATGCTGACAGTTAGACCCGCCGTGTGGCCTTCAGGCTCCTCTGTAGATCGCGGGTGTAACTCATAAAGCTGCTCGTCAGGTGTCTCATTCAGTTTCCTCCCAGCGCGGATGTCATGAATAATCTTGCTCTACCTGAGTGACAAGGTCATCGTTTCATACGAATTCCTCTCTGCTGTCATTTCCTAAAATAAACGTGTCCAGTTGTCCCGTTCAGACCTGCTGTCTCATGTCGGTTGAAATGTTCCTCTGGATGTTCGTAAATCCGTTAGAAGAGGCGACAGGCCGCGACACTGAACGATCACCGAGCTAATATTAGCTGGCGTGCTAACGTCACAGCATCCGTTATCGGACAGTGCCAGGCTAGCCCTGGTTTGAGCTCCGTGTAACAGGTTGTCTTCCACACGTATCAAATGTTGAAGACAACACAGAGACGGACAGTGTCCTCTCTGTTAATGTGGCCTACTTACACTCGATGTGCTTGATGTGTGGCTAACACTAACAGTAGCTAAAACATCAATGTTAATTCCGTTATTGGACACGGACATGAATTGCTCGAAATCGCCATTTAGAAGCAGGTTACAGTTAAATCTCACCGTTCAGTCTCTTTTTAGACACGCTGGAGAATAAATGGTTCATGTTTAATTTGTGTTCGGCGCGGCAGTTAATCGTAGCTAAAGATAAGCTAACGCTAAGTTTGATCAAACTTATTGATGTGTGTAAACTATGTTCGCTGCTCTGATGCTAAAGTTAGCCTGTTAGCACCGTGTGGGGACAGGGGCGTGTCCGATAATGGACGCTCTACGCGGTCCTGCTGTCTTCATTCAAACCCTCAGCGCGTCGATGCGGTAAAATGAGTTCATTGACATTTTAGCACTTTAATCACACACTTACTAAATATTTCTCCTAAACGAGTGAATGCAGACGATGTCAAAGCGTCTGTCCGGCAGGTTTGTCTTGAAGCTGCCATGTTGGAGGTCTACGTGCGGGGCGACACATCGACCGTCGACGCCTCAAAGAGAAACTGATGTAGAAATAAAACGTCCAACAATAATCTCACTTTTCTTATCCGTCACGATGCTGTGCATTGTTCTTATTCCTTCAGACACGCCTCATAATATCAGCCTGTTAACATTAATGTGGTCATCAGATTAACAACAGGTGTGTTTATTGAACCAAGGTTTTGCTTTGTTCGATAAACACACTGTAGGTACACAGTACATGTACTCAGTACTGTGTGTGTGTACTTCACACTCAGGGCTGCAGCAGCTGCGTGAACATGGTCCAGGTGTGAAGCGTCTGTTTTATCGTCCTCAGTTCAGTCTGACAGTCTCCAACGATCTGGATCTTCTCCATAAATGACCTTTTTTCCATTCATCCATTCATCTTTGATCTATAAATGATGAAAACATTGAGACAAACCGCCGTCACAGCTCCTCAGAGGCCTGAAGGACCTGAAGGTCTGAACCTCACAGATATTCATGAGCATGAAGTGAAACAGAAGAGCAGCAAATCAGAACGTTTCAGAAGGTCGAACCAACAAAACCCGCTGACTGGTTCGCTGCTGATCGACTGATAGCTGAAAATGAGCCGCAGAGACGATGAAACAGGAAGTTGCACCTGGACTGTTGTTGCGTTAGTCAGTCGACAAACTGTTTGACTTCCTGTCATGTCTCTGTGTGTCGGACAGCACGACTCTGGAGACGGACGATGGAGAAATCCTGCTCGACTTCTCCAAGAATCTCATCAACAAGGAAGTGTTGGCCATGCTGCTTGATATGGTAACACACACACACACACACACACACACACACACACACACACCTCCTCTAATCAACCTTAAGCCTCTCTTAAATCTAATCTGAAGTGAAGATCGTGTGAACCTTCTGCAGGTGAGCTGTGGTTACAGGTGAGCTGCAGGTGAGCTGTGAGGTGTCGTTTTACAGTCCGACGCGTCAAAGTAAGACACTCTGAGTATTGCTGGGCTGATTTCTTCCTCTTTCACAGCTGATAAGTTGCAGCCCTGATCGTCACGCCGTTGCTCAAAGACACAATGAAACAGGAAGATTTCAACACTTTATTTTGAAAGGGAAAGCTGATATCTTGACCCTCGAGCGAGCTCAGAGCGCTGCCATTGTTCTGCAGCGTTGTGTTAACGTCTGTGGGAATGTGGAAACACAGCTCGCAGCACTTCCTCCTCAGACGCTGAAGAAAGGAGCTTTTGTGGCACTCACACTCTGCTGATAAAACCCCGTGTTCTGACTCTGATATGTTCAGCGTTCGCGTGTGTAAACTGTGCTTTCGTCACGTCCGCAGGCCAAGTCTCGAGGCGTGGACGAGGCCAGAGAGAAGATGTTCTCCGGGGAGAAAATCAACTTCACCGAGGTACACAGGTTCACATGATTCTCAGCAGACACACAGGAGGAGAGAGGCCGAGAGCAGAGGGTGAGCGTCAGGTGAGCGTCAGGTGACCCTCTGCTCTGCTGGTCCTCGTGTTCAGTCAATGTGAGTCCACTGGCTGGTGGAGGTCAACGGGTGGTGGAGCTAATCCTCCACTCGGTGCCTTTAAACAAGATCTAGACAAAGAAAATGCTCATTAAACCTGTGGATGGAAACAAAGGCAGAGAGCAGCTGCTGATGTTTCCCAAAGTTCATCATTCATTCATTCATTCATTCATTAACTTTATTTAATTTATTAGATTTGTTAGCAGGTCAGTGTCACATTAACTAAACTCTCCAGTTAGAACAAAATTCACATGTGACCTTCAGCCTGTGTGTGTGTGTGTGTGTGTGTGTGTGTGTGTGTGTGTGTGTGTGTGTGTGTGTGTGTGTTGTGTAACAGACCCTCAGTGACTCTGCAGACTCATCAGTGATTTAAAGAGTGAATTCAGCTGCGGCTCCTTTCTTACAAACATCCTTTATCGGCTGATCTGCTCACTTTTTCTGATTGGTTGATTTCTGGATATATAGACTAAATATAGACTAAATATCCAACATTAAAATAAATCTTCAAAAAGAGAGTTAATGCCATAAGGAGCCTTTCACTTCCTGCCCTGACAGCAGATCTGGATCTCAGTCTCAAACGGAAAGCCCACATCAGCCTTTAGGTGGGACAGAAAGCCACACATGGCTTCACAGGACGGACGTCACTGCTCACACAGCTCAGCTCGCCTGGAGACACGCTGGAGTTAAACTCCGCATGTGAGAGACGTGAGCGAGCTGCTGCGAGCCTGCGACGTTTGTTCTGACACGTCCGACGTTTCATCATCTCTGGCTGCAAACACTGACATTAAAGGAGGCGGTGGATCGTCCCGCACGCTGCGTCATGTGACGTTTACTGCAGAGTGTGTGTGTCTGAGCGGTGTGTGTGTGAAGGGCTCAACCTTTGGGATCAGACCGGCTCCAGTGTCACAGATAATGAGACGTTCATTCTCCCACCAGGATGAGCCTTAAAGGCCAAACATCAGCCTATTAGCATGTTAGCATGCTAGCCTGTTAGCATGTTAGCTCAAAGCACCACTGCGTCTCCAGCGTGGCTGCAGACTCTCCATCTAACAACAGCTGCAGGTGATTCAGTGACTGAATGTTAAACAGAGAACTCAACTATAATTAACAGAATTTCTGTGTGTGTGTGTGTGTGTGTGTGCGTGCGTGCGCGCAGGGTCGCGCGGTGCTGCACACCGCTCTGCGTAATCGCTCCAACACGCCGATCAGCGTGGACGGTCAGGACGTGATGCCGGAGGTGAACCGTGTGCTGGAGAAGATGAAGGCCTTCTGTCTGGTGCGTGAAGGGTTCGTGTGATGCGTTCAGGTTCCTCTCACACGCAGGAGAACAGGAAGGTGTGACCGTTGTTTTCTGCTGTTTGCAGAGAGTTCGTAGTGGTGAGTGGAAAGGCTACAGCGGGAAAAGCATCACTGACGTCGTGAACATCGGCATCGGGGGCTCTGACCTGGTGAGTGACCCGCCAGTCGAACGCCTGAGACCGTCCCTGTTTGATGGTGGACGAGTCGTCTGAAGATTTTCTCTGTTCATTATGTGAACAGTCAAAATGTCTCGTTTGTCTGACCAGCAGTCATCAGTTCAGTTCGTTAGCTTTTGTCGTCGTGTTGCATTCAGGGCCCTGTGATGGTAACTGTGATTTGCTGTAACTGTGAACTGTGTCATCGTGTTGCGTTCAGGGCCCTCTGATGATAACTGATTTGCTGTAATTGTAAACTGTGTCGTTGTGTTGCGTTCAGGGCCCTCTGATGGTGACCGAGGCTCTGAAGCCGTACTCAGCCGGAGGACCAAACGTTTGGTTTGTCTCTAACATCGATGGGACTCACATGGCCAAGACTCTCGCTCAGCTCAACGCAGAGACCACACTCTTCATCATCGCCTCCAAGGTGACAGACACACACACACACACACACACACACACACCTACCTGCTTCCTTTATTTTTTAATGAATGTGTTCTGATTCGTAAGTTAACTGTTTTCCCGCCATGTGGCCGTCATGTGACCCCTGTCTGTGTGTTTCAGTCCTGTTGTCTCACTGAGAGCAGCTGCTGGACTCATTCGTTGTTGTTTGACCTTTTCTCAGACCTTCACCACGCAGGAGACCATCACCAACGCCGAGTCTGCCAAGGATTGGTTCCTCCAGGCAGCCAATGACGTGAGTCGATTTGTTCCTTGAGAGCTGATAGGACGCTGCTCTGCCTGCAGCCGCTGATGAACACAGATCGATCAGAGAGAGCAGAGTTTGATTTTGATGTAAAAGCTCAGCTGATTCAAAGCGGAGCCTCTGATTGGCTGTCCGGTAGCTTCACTGTCAGAAGTGAAAGAGATGTTTGAATGTGTAGCAGCAGACTCCTCCTCCTCATCACATGTTTTCTCTCCTCAGAAATCCGCCGTCGCCAAACATTTTGTGGCTCTCTCCACCAACGCGGTGAGTAAACTGTCTCCGTGAGCCACGACCAATCACAGCTGAGTTCACCTGCAGGTTCAGGTGGACGCTTGTGCTGAAGCCTTCAGGAAACAAAGAGACGGAAATGAGACAAAGAGACGTTCAGAGCAGGAGCGACGGCTTTGTAGAAGGCAGAGCTGAACGGGAGCCCTGAAGGTTCAGTCGAGTCACATGACTCCCTGAATCCCAAAAACACGTGTTACAGAGGTCAAAGTTCACTTCAGTTGAACTTTGGCTGCGCAGTCAGGCAGAAAACCAGTCGTTTCCTGTAGAGGGCGCCGTTTTCTTTCCATCAGACTGAACTGAGAGCCGCTCTGTGTGGACCAAACCAGCCTCAGCGTTCATCTGAGTGACAGCAGTCCGTCACTCACCCGCCGCCATGTTGTAGTCGCCCTGACCAGCAGGGGGCGTCGGCGAGCGACGGGCTGAAGCCGTCAGTCTGTGATCAGCTGTTTCCTGCCTGAACGCACTGAAAACCAAACTATGTCTGAATGTAAGCAAAAACATTCACGAGTAACTTTATTTCTCCTCCTCCTCTCACCTCCTCCTCTCACCTCCTCCTCTCACTTCCTCCTCTCTCCTCTCACCTCCTCCTCTCACTTCCTCCTCTCTCCTCTCACCTCCTCTCTCCTCCTCCTCTCTCCTCCTCTCACCTCCTCCTCTCACTTCCTCCTCTCTCCTCTCACTTCCTCCTCTCTCCTCTCACTTCCTCCTCTCTCCTCTCACCTCCTCCTCTCTCCTCCTCTCTCCTCTCTCCTCTCTCCTCCTCCTCACTCCTCCTCTCTCCTCCTCTCACCTCCTCCTCTCTCCTCCTCTCTCCTCTCTCCTCCTCAGGCCAAAGTGAAGGAGTTTGGCATCGACACAGCCAACATGTTTGAGTTCTGGGATGTAAGTTTGTCATCTTGTTGTTGAGACTGATTATTGATTATTGGGCCGATGATGATGATGATGATGATGATGATGACGTCATTATTAATGCGTCTGAGCTGCGTAATTAAAACATAACGATCAGCAGCTGATTGGTGACGTTTAAACTGCAGCACAGAAAGCTCACACAGTCTGTTTGTAGTCTAACATGACTAACTTCACTAACTGACTCCAGGTCTGTAGAAACTGACTCCAGGTCTGTAGAAACTGACCTCAGGTCTGTACTGACTGTTTTGTGACGTGATGCTCTGCATGTGCTCTGATTGGTGGAGTGACTGTGTGATGTCATGTCTGCTCATCCTCAGTGGGTCGGAGGTCGTTACTCGCTGTGGTCGGCCATCGGTCTGTCCATCGCTCTGCACATAGGTACGTCTGCTGTGCCTCTGACCTTTGACCTTCACTCCACCCTCCAGTCAGGGCTGTACTGATTGGCTCGGCTGAAGAAACGGAGTCTGAAACGTTTCGAAAAGCTAAATTTCCATTTACAAACGTCGTTTATGACGGAGAAGCAGCTGCTGCATGGCTTCATTAGCCTGTTCTGAAAGGAGGAGGTTCACAGGCTGAGAGGGTCAGAGAGGGATGGTGAGGAGGAGGAGGAGGAGGACAGGTGAGGAGGAGGACAGGTGAGGAGGAGGAGGACAGGTGAGGAGGAGGAGGACAGGTGAGGAAGAGGACAAGTAAGGAGGAGGAGGACAGGTGAGGTGGAGGAGGACAGGTGAGGAAGAAGACAAGTAAGGAGGAGGAGGACAAGTGAGGAGGAGGACAGGTGAGGTGGAGGAGGACAGGTGAGGAGGAGGACAAGTGAGGAGGAGGACAGGTGAGGTGGAGGAGGACAGGTGAGGAGGAGGAGGACAGGTGAGGAAGAGGACAAGTGAGGTGGAGGAGGACAGGTGAGGTGGAGGAGGACAGGTGAGGAAGAGGACAAGTGAGGAGGAGGACAGGTGAGGAGGAGGAGGACAGGTGAGGAGGAGGACAGGTGAGGAGGAGGAGGACAAGTGAGGAGGAGGAGGACAGGTGAGGAGGAGGAGAACAGGTGAGGAAGAGGACAAGTAAGGAGGAGGAGGACAGGTGAGGAGGAGGAGGACAGGTGAGGTGGAGGAGGACAGGTGAGGTGGAGGAGGACAGGTGAGGAGGAGGACAAGTGAGGAGGAGGACAGGTGAGGTGGAGGAGGACAGGTGAGGTGGAGGAGGACAGGTGAGGAAGAGGACAAGTAAGGAGGAGGAGGACAAGTGAGGAGGAGGAGGACAGGTGAGGAGGAGGACAGGTGCACACAGGTGTTAGTTACTGCAGTTTGTCAGCAGGTGGAGCTGCAGCAGTGAACACAGTTCAGGGAGGAGAGGACGAGGACGAGGACTTCCTGAACATCATTGTCTTTGATGTCCGTAAATCCACTGAGAGATGAAAAACCTCAGAACTGCAGAACGTCGTGTTTTTAAGTTTCCTCCGGTGATCCAGTGATCCGGTGATCCAGTGATCCAGTGATCCAGTGACAGTCGACTGTGTGTCCATGAGCTCACCGCTAACCGCTAACTGCTAACAGGAGCTGCTAACAGCTGACTGAGCAGAGCGCTAACGGAGACGGTTTGACTGAAGACCAACACGGACGAATAAAACTGAGCTTTGTTAAACAGAAGACTGAGACTAATCAGAGCTCCAGTTTTAAGAAGTCTTCAGTGTGACTCGACCAACATCTGTCATCACTGACTGTCCTCACGTCCACAGTCTACCTGAACGGTCCCTCTGTGTCTGTCCTTCATGGCGTTCAGTCTTTTTCTTTTTTTGTTTTTTTGTTTTGGTTTCACTTCTTTTTTCTGTGTTTTGTTCTTATTGTTTCTTCTATCAGTGTTTTTCTAGTTCTTTCTTTTTCTTTCAGTCACTGTGCAAAGAAGTGAAACTCACCTCTGACCTCTGGCCTGTGTGTGTGTGTGTGTGTGTGTGTGTGTGTGTGTGTGTGTGTGTGTTTCAGGCTTCGAGAGCTTCGAGCAGCTTCTTGCAGGAGCTCACTGGATGGTAGGAGAACGTTCCTCTTCATTGTTCCGTGTTCTGTTTGAGAACGCTGTCTGTCACGTTCACACTCTGCCTTCACGTCAGACGCTTAAATATTGACATTTCTCTGTTTGACTCCAGCACACACACCTCGTCTGTGGGAGTGCGTTTGTGTGTCTGGAGCCAATCAGCTTAAAGAAAGGAGACGTTTGATTCATCCATCGTATTCACGAACAAAGAGGACGGAGACAGACGTCCTCTGAGTGTCTCCTTCTGTCCTTTTCCCTGTCATCGACCTCCTCTCTCGTCTCCAGGACAAACACTTTCGCGGCGCCCCCCTGGACCAGAACGTCCCCGTCCTGCTGGCCGTTCTGGGCGTCTGGTACATCAACTTCTTCCAGGCGGAGACTCACGCCATGCTGCCCTACGACCAGTACATGCACCGCTTCGCCGCCTACTTCCAGCAGGTCTGTGTGTGTGTGTGTGTGTGTGTGTGTGTGTGTGTGTGTGTGTGTGTGTGTGTGTGTGTGTGTGTGTGTGTGTGGGGGGGGGGAGGACGGACCATCTGTTCAGGGCGAGGAGCGACCAGCAGGTTCAGAGAGGAAACGCTCAGCATGAAGCTGCAGAGTCCTGAAGGTTCACGACTCGTCGACTCGTCGCTGAAGCTTTTTTCTGGAACTCAAAGATTATTAACGATTATTTTAAAATTACTTCAAATGATTTTTATTATTTTTGAATTCGCTGATTGTTCATTCTGTCAGTTTAAAGAAAAGCATCAAATCACCAACGTTTCTCTCTTTCTGCTTAAAACAAAATATTTGATCATCAGAAAAGTTCCAGATTTACTTTCTGTCGATGAACTCGTCGATCGATCGTTCTCAGAATTGAAATAAAGTTCTGCAGGTTTGAACAGCTCGTCTGTCGAGCCGCTGACGGCTCCTGTCAGGAAATGAAGCCGTCGCTGACTCTGCGTGCGACTGTCTGTGTGCTCGTCAGGGCGACATGGAGTCCAACGGGAAGTCCATCACCAAAGACGGCGCCCGCGTCAACTACCACACTGGACCGATCGTGTGGGGCGAGCCCGGGACCAACGGACAGCACGCCTTCTACCAGCTCATCCACCAAGGTGAGGCGCCGACACCGACCGCCATCAGAGCGCTCAGAGTCCTCGGACACACAAACACAACAACAGCACTTTGTAGGTGGAGGCGGATCAATAATCAATGAGACGTATCGATCTGTGGTCTGACTCTTGTTTCCTCGTCAGGAACTCGTATGATTCCCGCTGACTTCCTCATTCCTGCTCAGTCTCAGCATCCAATCAGAGACAACCTCCATCACAAGGTAACGCCCACTGCGCCGCTGCGTGCCTTCGCAGCTGACGTAGCAACACTTCCTGTTCACCTGAAGTCACACGTTCACCTGCAGCTCGGAGCTCAGCCGGTCGGCTCTCATCGCTGCAGCTCATTGGCTCTAAAAACAGACGAGTTTAGGATCAGTTCAGAGCGCCTTTGATCTCTGACACGAGTCTCCAGGCTGAGCCGACGGCGAGCTCGGCTGAGACGAGTAACGATGGCGCGCTGACTCAGCAGCTCAACCTGCGATGCGTTCACTTGTCTTGGATCAGAGGTGAAGGGTTGAACCAGACGAGCTCTGAGTTTAACTGCAGGTGAACTTTTCTTCTTCTGTGGTGTAAACGTCTCGTCTGCTGCTGCGGGTTCATATATAAAACTGTATTTACGTTGTACTTTGTGTACTGAGGTGGTGTAGGAGTACACACGGTGTAGTAACCTGCTGACGGTGTTTCAGATCCTGGTGGCGAACTTCTTGGCTCAGACTGAAGCTCTGATGAAAGGAAAAACTCCAGAGGAGGCTCGCAAGGAGCTGGAGGCCGCCGGCCTGAAGGGGGACGCCTTGGAGAAGCTGCTGCCCCACAAGGTACCTCCACCAGTAGCTCCACCAGTAGCTCCACCAGTAGCTCCATCACATCAGTGCTCGTGTTGTCTTTGACAGCGTGAATCAGATTTTCGAGTTCAGTTTCTGGCCTGGTTTGATTTTTCCCTCAAAGGTTCTAAAAAGTTTGATTCTCTTGTTTCTTTCTGTCAAAAGGTTTTCGAAGGAAACAAGCCGAGTAACTCCATCGTGTTCAAGAAGCTGACCCCGTTCATACTGGGAGCTCTGATTGGTGAGTAATGGGAGTCTGAAGCAAAGAGGTCTGTGAGCAGGTGGGTCACCGGCTGCCGCCAGAGGTCACTGCACCTGCAGCTCAAAGTAAACCAGGTGAGACGGACGTCGCGTTGAGGCCGGAGTGAAGAAGTGAACAATGACTGTTTCAGTCAGTTCACAGCCGCCGTGTTTCCAGAATCTGTCACTTCAGTCACAGTTCTGAGGTTCTCCGCTTTATTTCATTTAGTTTGTGTTTGAGAGTCGGAGCCTGCAGGTCAGAAGAAGCTGCTGAAGAAGATGAAGATGTTGGCGTTTGCTTCAGGATGTCATCAGTGTCGGAGGAGTCGGCAGCTGCGATTGATCACGACCTCGTGTTTGATCCATAAACGCTCTTCAATCGCGTCTCTTTCCTTTCAGCCATGTACGAGCACAAGATCTTCGTGCAGGGCGTCATGTGGAACATCAACAGCTACGACCAGTGGGGGTGAGTCGAGCATCCACCCTCCACACGCCTGGTTCTCACAGTCAGCTAAATCACATGAAGCTCAGGTGTGACGTCCAGGTCCAGGTCCAGGTCCAGGCTCAGGTCCAGGTCCAGGTCCAGGTTCAGGTTCAGGTCCAGGTCCAGGTTCAGGTCCAGGTCCAGGTCCAGGTCCAGGCTCAGGTCCAGGTTCAGGTGCAGGTGCAGGTCCAGGTTCAGGTTCAGGTTCAGGTTCAGGTGCAGGTGCAGGTCCAGGTTCAGGTTCAGGTTCAGGTGCAGGTCCAGGTCCAGGTCCAGGTGCAGGTCCAGGTCCAGGTCCAGGTCCAGGTCCAGGTGCAGGTGCAGGTGCAGGTCCAGGCTCAGGTCCAGGTCCAGGTCCAGGTCCAGGGCCAGGTTCAGGTTCAGGTTCAGGTCCAGGTCCAGGCTCAGGTCCAGGTCCAGGTTCAGGTGCAGGTGCAGGTGCAGGTGCAGGTCCAGGTCCAGGTCCAGGTGCAGGTGCAGGTGCAGGTCCAGGTCCAGGTCCAGGTGCAGGTTCAGGTTCAGGTCCAGGTTCAGGTTCTGATCAGTGATGTCAGAGTAACGTGTCTCCGTGTCCCCGCCCACAGCGTCGAGCTCGGGAAGCAGCTGGCGAAGAAGATCGAGCCGGAGCTGAAGGACGACTCCGCCGTCAGCTCCCACGACTCGTCCACCAACGGACTCATCAACTTCCTGAAGAAGAACTTCGCCTGAATCCTCCACCTTCATCAGACCTCCTCCTCCTCCTCTGCTGGATCCTCCCGCCTCGTAGTCCTCTGTCATTGGCTGAAACCGTCGGTGTGACCCGTGAGAACGAGCACTTTGTCAGTCTGAGACTTCACTCGTAGACGTGTTTGACTTGAAAAAAAGGGAAAACGTTTCTGTTGCTTTTATTCTGGAGGACGAAGAGAAATGTGCAGATGTTACCGTCGGCGACGACTCGTCCCACACCTTCACGCAGACGCTGACTTTCAAAATAAAAGTCCTGGTTGTCACTGAATTGTTTGTCTTGTTCTGAAATAAAAACTTAGAGCCATAAATTCCGTCTGTCTGCTGAACCTGCTGCGACCAAAGCTGAGCTGAACAAAGAAAAAAAGGATGCACGACATAAACTGTGTATATGTACGCTGTGTACCAGAGTATATATGAATACTACTAACTTAAGAAACAATGGCTCAATTTCTGAAAGGAAAGAATTAGAATTCACATTAAAACAAAATGTAATCAGCTGATCAATGATTAAATTATTGATTAAACTACTCAGTGATACATAAAGTCATCCAGTGAGATCCACCTTCACCTGCTGCAACATTAAAGTCATGAACACACGAATGCATCAGTGATTCCAGTGATGTCTTTATTACTCTGAAATGGGCCATTCTGCATCATGAGTGCTTTTACTTCAGGGAAGAAGAAGAAGCAGAAGCGCTGACGGCGCTCGTGTTTGTGATGTCGATGATCAGCGTTTGGTGGGAGGAGGCTGATGGTGTCGATAAGAGCTGCGGCAGCAGGATATGAGCCGGACCAGACTCTGATTCCACCCTGCTGGTCCTCCACGCAGCCGCAGGAGAGGAACAGGTTCCAGAAAACACGCCCTTTGGCAAGAGCTCAACATACCTGTGTGCAGGTGAGTAAGAGAGGGCAGGATGGCAGGTGTGGCTTTTCAGACTGCACTCAACAGTTCTCACACAGGTGAAAGAGACAAACACAGTCAGACTGTCAGAAGATGGAAATCACTTCCTGTTTCTGCACCATCGCTGCAGCCCTGTTCATCTTCACTGTGCTGTGGAAGCTGAGGGACGGCTCCGCTGCCCGATACTGGACCGCTGCCTTCGGGGCCCTCGCAGGGGCCCTCGGAGCCTCTCTGTATTTTCTTGTTCCTCCTGTTGTCTGTGGGGTGGTCCTCCTCAGCTGCAGCTTCATCCTGATCTGTGTGAGCGAGAGAGTCGAGCTGCTGCCAGCGAAGAGCAGAGTGGTGCTGGTCACAGGTGAGACGGTCCTCGTAATACACCTGCATCAGCACGCGTCAATACACACATCAACACACACATAAACGCACAGCTACACACAGCTACACACATCATCTCACACTGAGCAGAGTGAGGTGAGACAGGTGAGACGGTCCTCGTAATACACCTGCATCAGCGCACTGAGAGACGCTGGTGTCAGTCCAATGTAAACAGGTATGATGGAAGGTGAATCCATCAGTACTAACACTGAATGATTTACAGAGATAACAGTTAATAAAAAGTGAATAAAACCAAAAATATGCTAATGAGAACTGAAACTGTTTAACATTAACATGCTAAATGTTGCATGCTAACAAGCTACATCCATTATATCTATTTTTCATCGTTTGAGTTCATATGGTTCAGACCAGCGAACACGTGAGAACATCTGTTAACGTCAGTCGCCACCGTTTTAGACCAGAGCTGGAGATTTAACTTTAACAAAAAGAATATTTCCGCTTTATTTCACTCTTGTTCTCGATCAGCTCAGAGCTGAGCGTAGCTTAGCCTGACGGACTGGTCAGAGCCTCACACAGGTGAGAATCTCAGGATACCAAAGCTGTCTCTCCGTCTGATGTCATCCGTCCAACAGTTTTATCTTATGAAGCTGAACGAGGAACTGGTCTTCACTAAGTATCAGGTCCTTTAGGATGATGCAGATCTTACTGTCTTTATCTCTGGAGACATTTTTGATAAGTCTGCCTCACTGAGCTGCTCAGACAGGAAAAACAGGAAAACCGCTGCTGGTCTTTATGCAACACCTTTAAAGATGTACGAGCCGTCCGCCGCTGAGACTGAGACAAACAGCTGATTCAATAGGAGCTGTGCTCACAGCATCGTGTGTGTCAGGTGAATTCACACACACTCTGCAGAGGTCATTTAGCATGAAGCTTGAAGGGCCCAGGTGAGTCTCAGGTTGACGTGTTTGACCAGCTCTGATGCTGAAATCTACAAAAAAAAAAAAAAAGTCTTTCCATTCTTCAAATTTGTCAATGTCTTTTTTTTTTTTTTAATAATGTCAGAGAGTGTTTTCACTGTTTAGAGCTGCACAGTATCACAGCTCATGTTACAGAAGACCCTGTTTGTGTTGAAGCGGTGGACTGACAGACTGGTGATGTGGCGTAAACATCTCTCAGAGGCTTGACGGAGAAACGTGGAACCTTCTCTTCTGTTCCAGGCTGTGATTCAGGTTTCGGTCACGTCCTGGCGAAGCGGCTCAGTGAGATGGGAGTGATGGTGTTTGCTGGCGTGCTGGACGTGGACGGAGCCGGAGCTCAACAGCTGAGAGAAGCGGGATCTGAAAACCTGCAGGTCCTGCAGCTCGATGTGACCGACAGCTCCCAGATAGAGGCAGCTCACCGCCGCGTCTGTGCTCAGGTGGCTGACACAGGTAAGGCTGAAGACCACGTCAGTGGGTGGTGCTGGTGTGTTAAATGTACGTATATGCTGATAATAACTTATTCTGTGCAACACCTCCAAATATCACTGTTACAAAGTGCTTCACAACCACACGGGACTCCAGACTGAGGTTGTGATCTAAAACGACTCCATGGTTCTGAACAGAGGGAACAGCATACGAGCTCGAGAGCTCAGAGCAGGTAGAACGAGGCCATTCGGGCACTCAGGGCCTTTAATGAGGAGTTTTGTTTTGGATGAAGACAACTTTGTGCCATCCAATCCTTAACCACAGCTAGGCAACTATTCAGGAAGATAACTGAGCTGGTTCAGAGCATTTGCACGACGAGTACAACCGAGAATCTGCACAGCAACCAAAGGACATAATTAAGGGGAAAAACAAAGGGAAAATTAAAGTGGTCCTAGAACGGAGCCCTGTGGTACCACATACGTTAAAGCTTGAGAGGAAGAGAAGCCGTCAACAAGTCTCTGTTAGAAAAGTATGAAGAGACCCACTGGAGGACAGTTCCCAGGTACCAACCCACGTTCTCAGCCCTTCAGTCATGATTCATTGATCCACTGGATCAAAAACCAGCACCAAGTGCTCACCTGTATCAGCCTCATCAAGGTGTCATTGGTGACCTGAGTGAGGACAGTCTCAGTGCTGTGTTGCTGTGAGAAACCGGACTGAAATGTTTTTAAAGTATTATTACTGGTCAAGACTTTGAGATATTGGAACTATCCATAAGCACCTGAATGCACCAACGAGGACCCTTGTCTCATGTCTTGTGGTGTGATGTCCCTGCAGGTTTGTGGGGTTTGGTGAACAACGCCGGAGTCCTTCGATGCCCCATGGACGCAGAGCTCCACCCGATCACAGAGTACAGACGCTGCATGGACGTCAACTTCCTGGGGGCTGTGAAGATGTGCCAGGTCTTCCTCCCTCTGCTGAGGAGGTCCAGAGGACGCATCGTCAACATGTCCAGCATGGCAGGTAGATCTGTCCGAAGAGCCACCAGGCAGATGCTGAATGCTCCATAGTGTGTTTCAGTTTCATCATGATCACTTATGAACCAACACACAGTGGATTTTAGGTGAATTAGCAGGTTCCTGTTTACTGGGCAGCCACTGGTTTCAGGGCCTTGAACTTCATGTGAACCTTTCCATCATCCAGCAGGAGTTACTGGTTGAAGATTTTCTGTACTAAATCATCTCATTTTATACAGGTGATGCCTTTTTACAGGTAAAGCATTCATTCGTTTGAAGCCTTCAGTCTGAACTGAAAGATAATATGACAGCATCAAACAACACAACTGAAGTAAATCACACGCGAGACTTTGCATGACTCAGATGTTCAGTGACACGCTCATGTTATGGACAGAAGGACGGACTCGATCCAGACTCGTGCTGCTGACGTGGTTAAAATCTAAAGATGGACGTTGAATCTCTAGCTGCTGCGTTCAGGTGCTGCTGACGGGTGAGGGGATTCCTCTTCAACGACGAGCAACAAGCAACGTCGACCTTCAAGAAAAGAGTTTGTCAGCTTTGTGCGTTAAAAGGTTTGAGATGTCGGAGCTCCTCACGGGCACATGAACGCACCACCATGGAACTGACTGAATTAGAGACTCGACAGCGTTGAAGAGGTTTCTTTAAGTCTCAGCACGTCGATTCTTTCTGTGTGTTTCTGATCTTGTCGTCAGTGTCTCACAGTGCTGCTGTGTTTCAACGCAGCGACGTGTCTCCTGCAGGTCAGGTGCCGATGCCCATGTTCGCTGCCTACGGAGCCTCGAAGGCGGCGCTGAGTGTTTTCTCTCAGGTGAGCAGGCTGGAGCTGTCGGTGTGGGGCGTCAGCGTGGCCTTGATTCAACCTGCAGGCTTCAGAACGAGTAGGTCTGATTTGATCTCTTTAACTGCTGATCGCATGCAGCTGTCAGACTCGTGTCTTCTTCTCTGTTTCTTATCTTGACTTTCTGTCTCGTGCAGCACTTTGAATTCTTGTTGTTGAAAGGTGCTTTACAGACAAACCTGCCGGACTTCTTTACAGGTACAACAGGTGACTTCAGGTGACTTCTTTAAAGGGACAATTTGTCAGAATTTTAAAAACATCCAAAAATGAACAAACATTATCAGCAGAGAAGAAGTAACAGTCCTGTCAGCTAATAGAGCCACTAGCTGCACGGCTAACTGAGCTAACCAGCTAACAGCAGCGAGCAGCTCCAGCCAAAGTTAGCCACAGGTAAGAGTGTGGAGGTTTCTGTGGGGTTACGCTGCCCCCTGCCTGTTTGGAGGAGGTCAGCTCTTACACATTGTACCTTTAAAGATGTCAGCTGACAGAGCAGGAGCGGCTCTGATTGGTCAGCTGTCGTACGTCAGCAGGATTTATTGTATCATTTATTTACTGTTCGTTTTCATTTGTTGTTGTTTATTTGTGATGAGCGGCTGATGGGAAACCAGCCTCACGATGACCTTTAACCTTTCTTCCTCTCAGATATATTTGGGAACAGCGACGATGTCACTCGTTACAGAGACGAGATCCTGGCAGCCGTTTCCTCCGAGGCCAGAGAGGATTATGGGGAGGCGTACATCTCGTCCCTCCCTGACAGTCTGTCCAAAATGTCCCAGCAGTGTGCGGAGGATCTGTCTCCTGTGGTGGACGACATGTGTCACGCTCTGCTGTCGGCCCGTCCCAAAGCTGTGTACACCCCCGGACAGATGGGATGGCTGCTCCCGTTTGTCTACCGCTGCTGTCCCACCGCCGTGTTCGACACCATCATCACCACCCTCGTCAAAAACACCGACCGTGAGCCGGCCGCACTGAGCAGGAGCTGAGGCTCATGGGAAAGTTTCCTGAGCATCAACTTTAGACTGATCTTTGACCATGTGAGCATCCGGCGGCTTCAGCTCATTTCACCACGAAACCTGCTGAAATACGAAGGTTCTTCCGTCTTACGTTGCCGTCATGTGATGATGGAGGTCAAAGGAGAAACTTTATCGATTCAAGATGTTTGAAAGTCAAACAATAAAAACTGAACATCGTGAAAAAGATCAGAAGAATCTTCTGGTAGTTTGCTGAAACAAAGTTTGAACATTTCTGGTTGTATTTTAGATTTGTTTTACTGTCAGACTCAAACGTCTTCACCTCTGAAGCTAACAGTCAGCAGGGTCCCACGGGAACGCCAAACAGGAAACCCATCCTCCAACACGCCCTTATTTTATAAAGACGATACGTAGTTCAAAAATAAGTCAATCAGCTTAGCATGAAGACTGGAAACGGGGGGAAACAGCTAGCTTAGCTTAGCATAAAGACTGGAAATGGGGGGAAACAGCTAGCTTAGCTTAGCATAAAGACTGGAAATGGGGGGAAACAGCTAGCCTGGTTCCGTCCAGAAGTTACAAACTCAACATCTGAGCAGCTCTAAAGCTCTTAAATTAAGACGTTCATCTCGTTTGTCTTAAGATTTACCATAAGAACAGTCTGAGATCAATATGAACATCGAACTCTCAGCAGCAGTTAATGTTCCCAAAATGTTGAACTTCTGCTTCAAGAGCGATTTTAAAGGAACCACAGACAGAAAAATACACTGAAGTGTGCATTTAATGAGCGTCTCTGCACAAACTGTAAAAACCCTGCAGCATCTCAAAGATACGTCTGTTTAAAAAAAAACAGGATGTATAACATCCAATCAGCACACTGCTCTTCAACAGTCTGTCTGTCGCTTCTGCAAACAGACGCAAAACAAGGACTCAGTCGAGTCATGTCCATGAAACACAGTGAGGTGGTCTCAGGCGGTCTCAGTCCTGAGGCTTCACAAACGCCCTCTTCGTGTTGGTCTCTGGAACGTTGTGGTTCACGTCTTCTTCTGCTGCCGCTGCTCTCTGACGCTTCTTCGCAAACTTCTTCTTCATGCTTCCGACTAAACTCTCGTACCTGAGACAGAAGAAGAAACGGAGGGAGGAGAAAATGGAGGTTAGGAGCCGACGCAGCAGGTCGGCTTGTTCCAGGTTTCCTTCTGACGTCAGAAAACTGAGTTTGGCCGTTTTAAAGGAAACGAACGTTAGACGAAACAAACTTCAGCTGCGTCTGAAAACATCATCTTGTCCTGAAAGTACCTCAGAGCCATCTCTTCATCTGTGACGTCCGTCTGCATCCGGCTGACCTCCTCTTCCTCTTCTTTCTGCTCTTCGTCCTTTGGATTCATCAGAGCCATCAGTTTCTGTCACCAAGACAAAACAGTGAAGACCATCCAGAGGTTTGAATGAAACGTGGTCACGTCTCTATTTAAAAAACATTCTCACCTGAAGTTTTTTATTTTCAAACTTTACATTTGTCTTTGAGACACGAGGAGACGAGACGCAGAGTGACGGAGACATTTTACAGTCTGAGTGAAAGACCGTCCTGTGGTCAGTGAAGTCAAACACTGAGAAGATCACGTGTGTTTTCAGGTCAACACATGTTCAATATACAGAAAGAAACGTTTAAAAATCTGTCTGAGTGAATCAAAAACAGCGTTGGAGACAGACTGTCTCTGTCCATAAAGACATTTATTTCGTCTGTCTTGTCTTTGCATCTGCATGTTCACATTCGTTCAGGCCAAAACAAGAAAACCTGCTTATTCAAGACCACAGACCTCGACTTCTGGATTAAAACCCTTGAACGAGATGCGACCGAACTTCAGGTCCTCGCAGGGAACGAAGCTCTTCTCCTCTATGATCAAGTTCCTGAGAGACGAAAGATGGCAGAATATTAGACAGACATCTCAGTACAAACGCAATGAAAATGACAGACAGCCTCCAAAGATCTGAGAGTTCAGTCAAAAAAACGTAAACTTAAATTAGATAATTAGGAGTTAAATAACCAAAAGACTGAAGACTATGAGCAAACTGCTCCTTTAAAAACTGTCCTGACGTAAAATTCAGTCTTTCGACACACTGACGGTTAAACGACCCTCTGTTAACAAAACGCTTAGAAATAAAGTTTGATGAAGTGTGTCAGTTTAGTAATTAACGCCAATCAGAATTAAGTGTCAGATTTCTGAATGGAGTTTGTAAAGACATTCAGTGGAAGGACTGAGGCTGCCTACTCTTTAGCTTTAAGCTCTGGCAGGTCCAGATACCAGTGCTCATCACTTATGATCCTCTTCTCATCTTCCTCCAGCTGCTTCTTCGTCTCTGCGTCCAGACCTCTCTGCATGAACTGTGGGAAACACCCCAGATCACACGTAATCAAACAACTTCACATGGAGAGGGGGGGTAACAATATGACCATTTAAAATGTAAAGACAAACACGTTTCTCTCTGACCAAATGGACTTCACCCAAATCTGCCATTAAACTATGGCGGCATTCATCCACCAAAACATGCAGTGATCCATTCAAAGTCAAGTTATTTGTTCACTTAAATAAATTCAGGAGCCATTTGGAAGCTGTAACACACGCCGAATTAATAACTGGGTCAAACTTTACATGAACATGTTTAATGTCGACGTTTTCCACAACTAAACGATTCCTTAAAAGCAGTAAACTAATTACAGTGTGATATGTGGATGAGATTTTGAGCGGCGCTGCGGCGCTCTGACAGCTAAAGCTAACACACGGCTAACATCTGCTCCTGTTGACGAGCACAGAGCAGCTTCGCTTACCTTCATACGCAGCAGGTTTTTGGACAGTTTGACGGAGTCGTTCGCCATTATTAAACTTTCTGAAGAAGACAAACTAAACTAAAGGAAGAATTAACAGTTAGAAGAATTTATCTTAAACTAAAACCACGAGCTAAAACCACGCAGCTCCACGCAGATGCGGTTAGCATTCAGACAGAAGCAGCCGAATGTCGACCCGCTTGTAGCAGTTAGCAGTCCGACTAATCTACCGCCGATGACGCTGATGTTCAAGACGACAAATACAAAGCACACATTTTAAATCGATATGATGAATTCTGTCTTTATTTGCTGTGAGTCAACATTTCAAGGGTCCAATTTATGTATTTATAAGACTGAAATTCTAAACTTTCTAAAGCTAATTAAACATGTTCGGCGTGTCTCTTCAGGTGAGACACACAGACACACATTTATTCACTACTTCACTGTAAACACTTATTTAGTTGACTTGTTTATGATGATATTTGATGTTCATGTTCTTTACACACACACACACACACACACACACACACACACACACACAGACTGAAGCATGTTGGGTAATTGTGGACTTCCAGTCATGGTCTGTTGAAACAGTTTGTCTGTTGACCAACGTGTGTTGAAATGAAGGACGGTGCATCAGTTCCTCTGCAGAGATGATGCAGCAGATTCACTTCATGGACCGCAGACAGTAAACAGTCGACAGTAAACATACTGAAGTAAGTGATTTGTAGTATTATAGATTAGGACAGTCCACGTCTCTGTCCTCACACCTCGCTGTGCTGCCGGGGGTTAAGACCTGAGCAGCAGACAGGAAGTCCTTCATGCAGCTTCAGAGGGGAGAGGAGGAGGTTATGGATCACTTCACTGACGGAAAACATTTCATTTAGTTCAGTTCAAAGATTTGTCGTCTCAGACCAGTTTGATCACATCAGTCAGTGTTAGTGTGCACAAATGATGATGTAATCAATCAATCAGCTGATCAACAACAACAGAACAATTAATCAGCATCTGTTTTGATGAAGAATTCATTGTTTTCTTAGTCTGATGCGATGTTGACGTCTGGGTCAAAGCAGACCTCTGAGGACGTCACTGTGTGGGGACACTCGTGGACACCTGGCCTGCTCAGCTCAGAGCAGCGTCCTGAGTTCAGGAGAAACCTGGACGATTCATACTGAAGTCATGGTTAGTGATACTTTATATTCGGGGGGGGGGGTGTCCTAATATTCTGACCTCATGAAATAGGGAGGACATAATAATAGAAACAGCTCCAGTGCAGCAGCATCGCGTGAGCTTTGAAGCTGAGCTCTACGGATCACAGGTGTTCCTAATAAAGTGGCTGCTGAGTGTTCATTGGCTGAGCTGACTCAGTTCAGCTCTGCAGTGATTTGTTGGTTCTGGTCACCTGGATCGTCCTCAGGTGAACTCCTGGATCACTAACTCCTTGAGGGAGCGGGGGGACACCTCCCCCCTCTCAGCGTCCTTCAGGACAGTCAGCTCCTCCTGTAACT
Source organism: Chaetodon auriga (assembly GCF_051107435.1). Lineage (NCBI taxonomy): Eukaryota > Metazoa > Chordata > Actinopteri > Chaetodontiformes > Chaetodontidae > Chaetodon > Chaetodon auriga. Next base: position 1,068,407 of record NC_135079.1, on the reverse strand, counting down.
GGGCCACAGGACGTCCCAGCTCGTAGCCTAAATCCACCAGCAGGTCCAGCAGCGCGGCGCGGTACTGCTTCAGTCCGTAGCGTCTCACCGGGGGCAGCGCTCTCTGAGCGGCAGCGAACGCCTCCTCCGGGTCCTCCAGGTCCCGGTAACACACCGCCATGGCGCAGAGGGTCGGTACGATCAGGGTGGGCTTCTGCCACGGGAGCAGCTTCTCCTCGATCTCCAACACGGTCTGCAGCTGCTCCAGGGCCGTCCGGAACTGACCGGCGCGCAGCAAACCGCGCGCTCGCCTCTGCTCCTGCTCCGTGAAGAACGCGGCGAAGCGCGGCGAGCGGCGGACGCAGCGGATCGAGTAGAGCTTGGCCAGGTAGTCCTGCAGACACAGACGCCGCTCCGCGATGATTTCAGGGCAGAAGTTCCCCGTGAGGTGTTTCCGAGGGAGGAGCACCTCCTCCAGCTCCTCGTTGAACTCCTCCAGCAGTTTGTGGTGGAAGCGGGAAAAGTCGCTGTAGCGGCGCTCCACAGACAAGCGGCGGGAATCGAAGCTCCCTGAACGCATCACGACGACTTGATAAACCTGCACAGAGTCAGAGGACAGCAAAACTTTACTGAAAACGATTATTATCATTCAAAATTGTACTGAAGTACTTCCAGCAGTGCTCAGGTGTGTGTGTGTGTGTGTGTGTGTGTGTGTGTGTGTGTGTGCGTGTGTGTGTCAGCGTCTCACCACATATTTGGACAGAGTGTGTTCAACAATGCGGGTGGAGGGGATCTCAAACAGCAGCCTGACGGGCCGTTCTCTCTGCTTCACCGCCCTCCAGTTCTGCTGCAGCTCCTTAGTGGTTAAACTGGAACAACTGGGGGCTTCTTCATCCACACACACACACACACACACACAGACACAGACACAGACACAGACACACACACACACACACAGAGACACACACACACACACACAGACTGAATGAGCAGTGAGTTCAAGCGTCACAGAGTCAATGAGCCTGAATGAAAACACACAGATCCTCATGTCAAACGATCACGTGTCGGCCTGTCAGTCAAACCTGGATCCAGAGTCATCACGTCCGCCTCTGTCGGCTCCTCAGCGTCCCTCTCTGGTTCTGGTTCTGGTTCTGGTTCCGCCATCACAGCCGAACAGCTGATCCACATCAGATAAAAGCCTCTTTGGCATCAGGTCTTCACTTTGTTTCAGCTTTAGTTTTCAGATTTTCATCAGTGTCACAGTAATAAAAACTCACCTCCACTCCTGCAGTTCAGCCTGCTGCTGGAGAGCTTCAGTGAAGTATAAATACTCTGAGTCTGTCCTGAAAATACACAAACAGTGGAGGAAGTACTCTGAATTTACTTCAGTAAAAGCAGAAATACCACAGTCAATAATACTCTGTTAGACATGAGGTCCTGTACTTGAAATGTTATTCAAATCAAAGTACAGAAGTATTGTCAGCCAAATGTACTTCAAAGTAAAAGTATTCAGTATTCAGAGTGGCTCCGTTCACACTGTGTGTTATCAAAGAAAATGAAATTCTGCTTGTACACAGAGTATTTTAATGTTGGAGGTCCTGACATGAAGATACGCTGAGTACTGCTGGGCACATGAATAATACTAATGATAAAAGTACTACATTGTATTATTTGTGTTTTATGTGACGAGGAACTATCAGCTGTTAGTGTCAAGTAAAAGTAGTGGAGTGAAAAGTACAACGTTTCCTTCTGACATGAAGTAAAAAAACACAAAATGCAAATATTCAAAGAAGCTTCGTCAAAACTGGACTTAAATCAATACGGCGTTTGAGTACAAGTACTTCGTTATGTTCCACCACTGCATATGAACATATTGATGTGTGTGTGTGTGTGTGCTGATAGAGGAGGAAGTTCTTACCAGCAAAGACCAAAGAAAGAGTGAACAGGAAGTGAAAATTAACAGCAGTGAGATGGTAGAGTGTGTGTGTGTGTGTGTGTGTGTGTGTGTGCTGAATCACATTTAGACTGTGAGCAGGTCAGAATGTGGATCAGCTCTGATCACAGCTGCAGCTCAGCGTTTGTTTTATGGATCTTTACGTAGCAGCCGGGTGGTGCTTGCCACAGCCGGTGAGGTGTGTCTGTGCCAGGTCAGACTGTCGCCTCCACGAATGTGACAGTGAATGTGCATGAACATGTGTGTGAACATGAACATGTGTGTGAACATGAACATGTGTGTGAACATGAACATGTGTGTGACACAGCATGAGTAACTCACCGTCAGCGCCTGACGTGCAGACCCGTCTCAGTCCGTGTGGCTGTGCAGGGTCCAGCAGGGTCCAGCAGGGTCCAGCAGGGTCCAGCAGGGTCCAGCAGGGTCAGAGGACCCGGTGGACTTCAGAGAAACGTGGTCTTGTTGCCTGACGGCGCGGCCGAGCTGTTGCTCTGCGTCACATCAGGAACTGAAGTGACGGATGTGCTGCCTTCAGTTCCTCTCTGCTGCTCTGGGTGGAGACAGATTCAAAGGACGTGTCGCGTTCATGCTGTCAGCTGGTGACTCTGCAGTACTGCGTTCTGTGTACTTATACTTCAAAGGGCAAAAATACAAGAGTTCAAACCTCACAGCATGACTGTGAGACATCAGTACGTGTAAAGTATTAAAGTATTATTACTTCATCATGTCCTCATTTGGCTCTTCATATGAGTAACTGATGATTTCAGATGAAGCTCAGAGCCTCTTCCTCACAGCGGTCTGCAGTGTGTTACTCCTCTTCCTCACTGCTGGATGCTGAAGATTATCATTTACCTCAAAAGGCTCTGAAGGATTCAGATCCTTCACTTCAGTACAAGTACAAATACCACACTGTAGAAATACTTAGTGAGAAGTGAAAGTCAGGTTCTTCATCTTGATGTGAGTTTGAGGAAAAGACTCTTCATAGATTTACATTAAAGGACTAAAGCGGGCCGATCAGGAACAGCTGATGAGTGTGTCGACCCCGCTGTCAGGAGTTTCTCTATGTCTCTGGAGTCGTCTTGTCACAGCCTTGTACTTCTCGCTGGCGTCGTGTCTGTGGACGTCGGCGCCTCGTTCATAAGGAAAAACGAGCGTTTGTGAAGGACACAGAGGCGTTTCTCTGCCTGAACAAAGCCGCTGGAGCTGGATGCATTTATTTATCAGTTTTAATACATTTCTGTCGCTGTGTGCCGGCTGGAGGACACAGCTCTGTTTGTTCTGTACAGTCACTCCGTCAGCTGACGGAGACGATGCTGCTCTTTGTCTCCAAACACTGATTTTACTCTGTACTGCGTCTCTGAGGTTACAGTTTGTCTTCAGAGGCCTGATGAGGGGACACGTCCAGCTTTAAAAACCATTAAAGCTCTGAACGCGACCAAAAGCTCCAGAACAGCTGCTCAACGAACCTCCTGTCTCAACGAGGAGCTCGGAGTCTGTTCTCCATGAACTTTGCCAGTTTTGATTGTTTTGTTCACTGAAGCTCTCACATCCCATCATTTCAACCCAAATCCTACACGTTCACTTCATCCATCAGAGAACCACTGTGAGAGGCTGACAGCGACAAAAACATCATTTCATCAAATCATTTGACCTGTTGGTCACAACTGAACCTCCAATAAACAGTAAAAACACGTATTCAGATCGTTTACTGCAGTACTGATACCACACTGTAAAGTCCTGCATTCGAAGCCTGATTTAGACAAAAGTATCTCAGTATCATCAGCAGTATGACTTTAAAGTAAAAGTACTCATGTGTCAGTAAAGTGTTCCTGTCAGTGTGTTTCTCTCTGTGGATTCATGTTCCTGCTGCGTTCATGTGTTTTCAGCTCTGTGACGATGATTTTCAGCTGATCCAAGAGGCTTTTTAAAGAGTCTATTGAGCTGAAGAAGACATGAGGAACTCTTCATCCTTCAGTTCAGCACAAACATTCTGTCCAACGCATCTGGAGATACGAGCTTTTCACTGGACAGGAAGTGTAAAAATGGAAATAAGATCTAACTGAAAATGTAGAAGTACTTCAGTAAATGTCCTCAGTTACTTCCTGCGCTGATTACTGATGATGGTGTTGGTCTCATGTGCCTCAGGTGGTCTCACAGGATGCCCCCCCCCCCCCCCCCCCCACAAAAACACAAAAACACAAAAACACAAGAACAAGTCAGAAACACTCTGAAATGTGTTTATAATGTGGTTTATTAACTGACTGAAATACTTTAAACACCTTTTGTTCATTTTTCAGGATTGAAAACTTCTGATTTCATTTTTCTTCGTTTGTGTCTGATGACAAAACTCTTCATCTGTCAGGTAGAAACTAATTCAACGAGAAATATTTAAACTGTTCTTCACACGATGAAACACTGAACAAACATCCTGATTGTTAGTGGATATAAAAACAAACAAAAACAAACAGGAGGTGACGTCTCGGAAAATTAACGTGAGGAAAAGATGGAGCTGAGAGAGAAGTGAGTGTCGTGACGTCAGCACCTGTGGCAGGTGAACGCTTCAGGTCACCTGCTCAAAGACGAACAGCTTTTCCTTCTCTTCGTGTTATTTTTGAGTTCAGTTTCAGGAAAAGTTCCACGTCAGAGATGAAAGTTTCAGGAAATGTTCCACGTCAGAGATGAAAGTTTCAGGAAATGTTCCACATCAGGTTCCACTGACTCTGTTCTAAAGCGTTCTGCTTCTGAGCAGCTGAGCAGAAAACAGCTGCTTGTAGGTCATGTGACCGCATGCACGAGTTCGTCCCCAGAGGGGAGTGTCGCGGATTTGGCAGGTCTTCTTGTTATTGAATATTTCCTTTGTCCGGGTAACAAAAGTGCCGCGATCACGGCTGAAACGCTGACAGAGGAAATGCCTCTAAACGGCTGAGTCGACCCGTTCTGATGTGAAATATGCATCATGAGAAAAGCACCTTTGTTTTTTTTAAGTAAGCCGCTGGAGGCTTTGTCTGCTGTCCGTCATGTACCATGAAAGTACACGCAGTACTACACTGAACACAGGACAGACAGCAGAGTGTCAGGCTCTGTGGACGTCCAGGCTGCTGTGATATGATGGCGAGGTCAGAGGTCAGAGGTCAGAGGTCAGAGGTCAGATCCAGCAGAACTCGTTTTAGTGAGAGCCTCGTAGATAAAGTCAAACACTCTGACCTGACCTGATCTGATCTGGTCTGATCTGATCTGATCTGATCTGGTCTGATCTGATCTGATCTGATCTGATCTGACCTGACCTGATCTGATCTGGTCTGATCTGATCTGATCTGATCTGATCTGATCTGATCTGATCTGATCTGACCTGACCTGATCTGATCTGGTCTGATCTGATCTGATCTGATCTGATCTGATCTGATCTGATCTGGTCTGGTCTGGTTCTGGTCTGGTTCTGACGCCGCTGTGAACGTCCCAAACCAGCAAAGGTTCATCCGTCTGTCTGCACTGTCTGAGGCTCACAGTCAGCAGAGCTCCTGCTGCTTTAACAGGAAACAGTTTGACCCTGAACGTTGGTGTCAATCAGCTGTGATCCTGTACCACTGACACTGAGTGTGTGTGTGTGTGTGTGTGTGTGTGTGTGTGTGTGTGTGTGTGTGTGTGTGTGTGCGTGCGTGCGCGCGCAGCAGTGATTCACGTCTGTCTGTTAGAGATATCCATCAGTCAGGCTTTGTGCAGGTTTTGTTTCAGGCTTTAGTTTTCTGTGTGGAAGCTGATCGAGGCCTCGCTGCCCGATAAGAACACAAAGCTACGATGACAACATCAGCTGGACATGACGGCACAGACACCTGAACTAACCACAGACGCTCCACTGTCCTGCTGTAACTCAGACACCTGAACTAACCACAGACGCTCCACTGTCCTGCTGTAACTCAGACACCTGAACTAACCACAGACGCTCCACTGTCCTGCTGTAACTCAGACACCTGAACTAACCACAGACGTCCACTGTCCTGCTGTAACTCAGACACCTGAACTAACCACAGACGTCCACTGTCCTGCTGCAACTCAGACACCTGAACTAACCACAGACGCTCCACTGTCCTGCTGTAACTCAGACACCTGAACTAACCACAGACATCCACTGTCCTGCTGCAACTCAGACACCTGAACTAACCACAGACGCTCCACTGTCCTGCTGTAACTCAGACACCTGAACTAACCACAGACGCTGTCCTGTTGCTGTTATTAGTGTAATTTTATTCCTCTGAAATTAATAAAAACAAAGTCTGTCTGTCGTTATGAAACATACATCCAAATAAAGGAAATTACTGCACAGTGAGGAAACTAAGGAGCATCTTGCTGGTGCAGGTCCTGGTCTGCAGAGGTCCATGCGGTCTAGCCTTCAGGACGCCTGGTTTGCAGTGAGGCGGTCTGGGTTCAGGTGTCCCTCAGTTTCAGCCTCTGTGTCGATAAGCACAGTTTAAAGGACTTTGATGCTGTGAATGAAACACAGCGGCTTGTTCAAATCAATAGTTATGATTAAATCAGGGAAGTAAAAATTGGAATCAACCCACAGCAGTGAAGCAGAATCTGTTGTACGATTTAAAAACATAAATATATTGTAGACGGACGATCACACTAATCAGCATATTTCAGATCTACTGCACATGATCACGTGATGCTTTTACCGACATGTTACGTGAGTCAGCTGTAAATTCACACAGAAAATCTGCAGAATTCCAGAAATGAACAAAACTCATTCAATATATTAACATTTACAAACATTTTGAGAAGTGCAGCAGATCTTTGTGTGTAAATATTCAGGCTTCTGTCATCAGATCAGTCAATCAGCAGCGCGTCACAGTTCATTCAAACACCTGTTCTTTACAGGTGTCTTCTTCAGGCTACGTGTCCTGAGGGGACGGACGTACCTCCGCTCTGACCACGCCCACATCATTCACCTTCAGACCTGCTGGACGTCGGCTCCAAACAGACTCTCTGCTGTCGGAAACCATCGCCGGATTCTTCGGTGACGGCTCAGGAAGTTTAACAGGACGAGTCCCAGCCCCCGCCAGCGGTCTGTCCGCACACAGCCTGCGGCCCCTCCTGCTGGGGGCGCTGTTCCACATGTGCGTTCCCATATGAACCTGCAGGAGCGCAGTCATTGGTTACCAGTTTGGACGTGTGCTGGGCGCCACAGGTGCTTAAAACAGTGTAAATGACTTCGCCTCGTTACCTGAAGCATATGGACTCAGAGATGTGAGGACGTACGACATCACATTAAACCACTCCCTCAAATCTACGCTCACGTGATTGGATGAAATGGAAGGAGACATCTGATTGTAAATGCAACGATAAACATTTTACACACACTGAAAAATATTTATGTGAAGAGTCGTTTAAAGTTAATAGTTGAAACTAAAGCAGAAGCTGTGTTCAGTTATGGGCCGTTAGGTTTCTGCAGTGGAAACGGCTTGAAAATGCGTGAAACCAACCTTTAGGTTTCCTTTGGTGGTGAAGGCTCGTCCACAGACGGCGCAGGCGAACGGCCTCTCCCCGGTGTGAGTCCTCTCGTGGATCTGCAGAGCACTGGAGGACGAGAAGCTCTTCCCACAGGTCTTGCAGTGGTGCTGTTTGGGCATCCGGCGAGGCGGCGCTGCAGCACACGCGGGAGACTCGGAAACAGGCGAGCCGTGTGAACGACTAAAGGAGGAGTTCGGGACAGCAGTCGTCTCTGTCTTTACAGTTTGTGAGCCAACACGTAACCTGGAGACGTTAGGGTTGGGCGCTTGGCTTGGATTGAAGGGTTCAAAGAGATGTGGCGGGAAGTCCCTCATTCGATGTGTGAGCATGTGCTGCTTGAGATTGCCTTTAGTGGAAAAGCCTCTGCTGCACGTCGTGCAGACGAACGGCCTCTCCTTGGTATGGCTCCTGTAGTGGATATCCAAGGCACTCTGACAGGCAAAGTTCTTCCCACATAGATCACAGTAAGTGTTCTTCAGGAACCCTTTTTCTCTGAGATTGTGAATCAAACTTGGAGAATCCTCAGAGTGCACTGCAGCAGACGTTTGGAGAGTCAGAGTGGTCGAGTCCAGCCAGGTCTGGAGTGGTTCATCAAGAGCTGCAGTTTTAAAATACACTGACGCTCGGCCACGAGGGGACAGAGGCTGGTCGGAAGCTGAACGGTCGGACATGGGGAATGTCCGCTGACCGCTTTCAGCAGCCTGTTGCTTGTTTGTTTGACTACATTCCTCATTTGATCCCTCTGGCCTTTGTGTTTTGATCCATTTGAGCTGCAGTTCCCCATGTGGTCCACGGTAACTTGTCTTCTTGTTAGCGTCAATTAGATTTTTACCAAACGAAGGTGAGGACAAACGGATGGAGAAAGATTTTAATCGAGGAAATCGGTTGTCACAGAAGTCCCCATTATTGTCATCTGAAAAGTTCTCTCTGTGATTCACTTGTGCTTTGTCTCTGAATCCTTCATTACAATCCCCTGAATATTTCTGAGCTGTAAAGTCTGCGCTGGGTAAGTGACCGTCCACGTGCATGTGGACATGCTGCTGAAAGACCACTGCATTTGTGAACTTCCTTTGGCAGATGGGGCACGAGTGCTGGACCCTCAGTGGGACTGTGGCACGGTGAACGGCTTGGTGCGTCTTCAGGTTTCCTTTGGTTGTGAAAGCTCGGCCACACAGTTTACACTGGTATGGACGCTCCCCTGTATGTGTCCGAAAGTGCATCCTCAGGGCGCTCTGGCAGCTGAGTATGCGGTGGCAGATGACGCACTCGTTTGGATCTGATGGTCTTTTGTCAGTGATGACTGATGGCAGCTGGAGTTTGGAGTTGGACTGTTTTGATGAAAGGAATCCTGAAAACGAGGTAGAATTGGGAAGTGTGAGTGGATGTGGTTTGACGCTGACTGAGTCCTCTGGCTCTGAAGTCATTTTAGAGACAATGTTAAAAGAGGGTTTTACATCTTCACCTTTAATATTCGTTGTTCTTTGTTTCCGGGTCTCCACTGACTCAGGCGTCTTTGCAGGGTTTACTTTTGACCAGAAGTCCATGCTTGCTGCTGAATTAAAGCAAAGATCACCTTGAGTGAGGGGGGTGGGTACTGAGACAAGGTCATCCTCTGTCTTGATGAGAGAAGACAGGTTGGTCGAGTCTGACTGTTCCAGGGAACCAGAAGTCATTGTAGTTGTGGATGGTGACCTGTCAAACCGTCCTGCAGCTGCTCTCTCTGGTAACAAAGACATAACAAAAGGAATCCCAGCACCGGTCTGGATGTTGTCCAGGTGCTCTGGAACAAGATAAGGGTTCACTTGAATGTGCGGGTACTTCTCTTTGTGCCTCTGGAAATGAACCTTCAGGTTCCCGCGGGTGGAGAACCTGTTTGCACAGATGCTGCATCTGTACGGCCGTTCTGCGGTGTGTGAGAGCAGATGAATTTCTAAGGCACTGTCGCTCCCAAAAACTTTGGTGCAAAATCTGCACTTGACTTTGAAGAGAGACTCTTTTGAAGACAGCGTGGGTGCAGAAAGCTGCACATTATTGCATTTCCTCTGGTGGGCCAAAGCTGCCAGGGCATCTAGATCCTCCACAATCTCACTGATGTTTGGGATGGAATTTGACGCTTCGCGCTCATCGCTCGATGAAGGTTGAGGTAAGTTCTCAGACGTCTTGCTAGTGAAGCTATTTTTGGTAAACATCAAAGAGGACATCTTGGTTTGGGATAAGAAATTAAACCGTGAGTCAGAAGAGCCACAGCCCATGTGCTGTTTTTTGGAAACATGCTTGTTAACTGCGGTTATCATGGACTTACTAAAAGTTTCTGAGGATTCTGAGCTCGACGGGACGTCACTGCAGTCGGGTTGACCTTTCTTTAGCTTCTCAGTGGCTGTAAAATGCTTGAAGTCAGTTATGTGAGCAGACTGAGTTGATAAGCATTTGGCTATTCCAGCTGCTGCAGCTAGTTGCTGAGAAAGATGAACGCTGAGAGTCTTCAGCTGACTGGTGGATTTTGAGGATGGCAGACCTTTGCCGTAGATCACCAGGGTCTCCGGTATCTCGGCTTGTTGAGAGGCGAACACCAGAACCTGGTGTCGGATTTGATCAATCAGCTGCAGCTGGTGGATTTGTTGTATTTGTAGAGCGAGAAGCTGCTGCAGCAGCGATGAGATGGTGGTCTGACTGTGGCAGCTGTCCGAGTGCATCAGCTGTGAGAGCTGAGCCACGGCCACTTCAGTGCTCTGGAGATTTTCAGCAATGATGTCGCTCTTCATCCACGGGCATCCTTCTCGCTCAGCTGAGCGGCCAGGTTGAGGTAAGGATTCTGGGAAAACTGAGGTACGAAGGGCAGCGTCAGCCTTCCAGTCAGGTGCACCGATGCTCCGGAGGCTGCTGCCGCTCCCTGGACTCTCTGCACTTCTGTGGCTTCTTCTGCTGCTACAACAATCCATGAATTCTGCGCTTTTGTAGGATCTGTCCTGTGATATGTTGACGTTTTCCATCTCAAAGAGCATTTCACCCGGCTCCCCTGCTGGGCTGGTTGGTAATGAGGCAGGGGAAATTTTGCTGCCAGACAGCAGATCTTCATCCTCATTCACAATCAGAACTGGAGGATTTGGAGAGCAGTCTCTTTGATGCTGTTCCAGGTCTGATAGTGCACTGAACTCTGCACAGCATCGGCTGCAGACCAGAGCACAGTGATCCACCGCAGGACCCAGAGACACATCTTCTACAACAGATAAAAGGGAGAAATCATTACTGTCATGATGCCACTGCAGTTTTCTGGAACATCTGATAACATTCATAAACGCCTCTGTATCATAAAACTACTGTTTACTCTCATGAATTTCTTGAATTTAAAGAGTACAAGTGATTCATGAACTCTCTGTGTTTAAATGCACTGACCAGCAGAAAATAAGAAAATCTTAATTTAAGATCAGTCTCAAAGCCACGAAACATCATAACCAATTTCTCAGCTGAGTGCACTCTGCAAACGGCCAAAGTGTTTAATTAAGAGTTAATCTTAATATACAGAAGTCTCCTCTATACATACGAGAATTCAAATTTAAATATGTGGCAGGTTTAATTAAAGCTTTAATGGAGCAGATTTAGTCCTCTTGCTAAAATGAACAACAATAGTCTTAAAATAAATCAAGTACACAAGACAAATACAACAGGAATACCACATATTTGGGTAGAAATGCTCTGTAGCAGCGTTAGATTTGTACTGCATGGTAGTACACTATAGTACAACTACATCATAAACTACCGATGTAATTCTACCTCTGATTATTACTGTCACACCGTAGGTCCTACATGAAAACACTGCCATACAAACGATACGGCGTAGTGACCTCATTAGCTCATCAAACTTCTGTAAAGAAACATAAAATCCACCTGAAAATAAACTGAATAAAGAACAGAAATGATCTCGTGTGAAAAGAACTCACCTGCGAAGGTGTTCAGACACAAATCATCAGTCTGAATGTGCCGAGGTCGGAGCTGCTTCCTCCGTGACATGTTTCCAACTGAGTCCACCGAATGGAGAGAGAGCGGGGGGGGGGGGGACTGACGGGGGGAGGAGGGGGGAGAGAGACGGGGGGGGGGGGGACTACAGAAAACACAGTATCTGTGGTAACAAAACCTTCCTCGAGAAGTTTTATTGAAGCAGCTGAACATAATACTTCACACTAAACTCGTCATCTTCGGTGGAAGAACTTCGTCCTACAGCACAGATTTGAGGTACTTGTACTTGAGTACTTCCTACTTTGACTTTCTTCTTCTACTTCACTGCTTCTCAGATACAAATATTGACCTTTTCACTCCACATTTATGTGACAGCTTTAGGTACTTTAAACATATTGAAGTACAGCTGAAATGATTAGTTTGGTCGTTTTTTTCCGTCGTTGGTTGTTTTTTATGTCTTTGGTTGTTTTTTCTAAATTCTGCACGTGTTGCTGAAGATGTTTTCTTAGTTTGATGTGTTTTCTTAATTTTGCATGTTGCCTGAAGTTGCCACTGAAATTACTTTGACTTCCTAAATACTCTAAGAAGGGATAAAGCAGCGGGACACTGGCTGATATGGACAGTCTTGCTGTTGGAGGAGGAACATCAGTGAAGACAGACACTGAAGACGAGCTGAAGTTTCCCGTTTGTCTCTGCACTCGTGAAGTCGAGCCGCCGCCGTCAGACGACACTTTGATGAAGTTTCTTATCGTTTCTCAAACAGGATCGAGCTCAGCGGACCGTAAAGACTTCGGCTGCTGTGAAGCTTCTTCAGCAGAGCGACTCAGCAGATTTACTGCTGCGTCATGTTGGAGGTGTAAAGGTGGAGTTCGTGATGTCGGTAAATCAGAGCGGACGTAGAGAAACCACATCAGCAGCTGTGTGTTTTACGGCTCTGTCAGTTTCTGATGGCTTAAACTCCTCTGAACAAACTTGGAAATGAAGCTTTTAAGACTCGACAGAGAAAAACGACGGCCGTCAGCAAACACCGGCTTCATTTTCATCTGTGAAAACTCGTGTTGAAAAACCGATACGAGACTAGACGCTGGACGTCTGACACTTTGATAAAGCCTTCTGAGGGATCCTGTTTTTACAGACACATGAAGTTGGATTTCACTGAGGTGAAAAGAAACCTTGCGATTATGTCAAATCTGTCCAAGTGGAAGCCTGCAGATAGAAACTGAAGGGACCAAGGAAAGAGCTCTGAGGCACTCCGGAAAAATCCCTTCAATCAGCACCGACGCTTCAAACAGGACAGACTCCTCAAACATTCCTCCAGGAACAAACCCAGAATCACAATAATGACACGCCTTTATTTGTCTGTGGATCATGAAAGGTTCAGTTATTTTCCTCTGAAGTCACTGAGTCCATGTCCTCGTACACTTAGCACAAAAATGCTAATCAGAGAGTGATGAGCATGATGCTGTTTGTTTGTTCGACGTCAGTGTTCTGTGGATTATCAGAAACATTAGATGTTTGTTGGACATGAGGATTTATTCAGATTTCTGCAGGATTTTATAAGAAACCTTTTTGCTTTTACCTTTTCATTAGTTTAGTTTTATATTTTCATTATTTTACCTTTTCATTAGTTTAGTTTTATATTTTCATTATTTTAGTTTTATATTTTTGGGTGTACTTCATGAATTTATGGTGTTTTGCAGAAGCTTGGAGGCTGTGTGTCGTTGAGTGTGTGACACAATTATAAAAACACATAAACACTCACAGCGGCCTCTAGTGGCGACAGACAGAATCAACCAGGTCACTTTAAACATTCTGTTTATTCCATCAGAGTTTTTACAATCAAGAAAATCTAATAAAAGTAAAATCTGTCTGACATAAACAAACAAACAGACTTCAGGAGTAAAAAATAAAGGCACTTCACTTACATCACCTCCATAAAATAGGTTTTCTTTTCTCTTTTTTTTTTACAAATATTTACACACTTCTCATCACGTCAGAGGAGGCGACGGTCGACAATAACACAGTTTGTTCAGGTGAAGAACGTGAGAACAGGAGGAGGACGTTTACAGAGAGGAACCAGGAGACATGAGGCCGTCGTATCTGCTGGTGTGACGTTACCATGATCGAGGTCGTGACCTGTCCGGAGCCCTTTAGCTGACAAGTTCGCCTCTTAACGACGAGTTTTCATCAGGGAGGAAACGGCTGGAAGTGAAGCTCGTTTGTAGACTAACAGTTAAAGAGACGACAGAGCGGAAACGTCTTTCACGTCATAAAAAACAACCACAATAAAACTGTGAGTGAACGAGTGGAAGAGAAAAAAGTGACAAACACGAGAATGTCAGAAAGCTGCGACTTCATCAAACCTCAAACTTCATGTGAAACGTTCAGTCATGAAATCCTAAAATACTTTCCAGCATCAGAGAGTGACCGATGGAGCGAAGACGTCAGGCCGGACGAGTCTGCGGACCGATCCACGGCTCCTCATTGGTCACTGACTCCAAACAGGGTTTCCAAACGCACTCTGAGAGCGACCTGAAATTCAGTTTGAGTCCTTGGTTTTTGTTTCATTTCGAGCTCAGTTTTAGTCTTAAGTCTAATTTTAGTCAGTCGTGGTTTTCTGTCTCGTCGTTCTTCTTTCACATCAGAGAAAACTTCATTCCTAAACTTTGTTGGGCACTTTAAAGGTGTGATTCACTCAGATCTGTATTATTCACATTAGTCGTTACTGATGTTTGCGTGTTTTAAGTTCAGAGCGGAGAGAAATCTGAAACCGTGTTTTTAAGGAGCAGATGTTCGAGGTGAGCCGAGCACAAACACCTCTGAGCTGCACCAACCTTAACAGGTAAACGTCTCTGATGTTCACCTGAGCAGACACTGCGGGAAGCGTCTTTTCTGATTGGTTGTGTTTTTTGTGCTCGTAACACATCCATGACTGGCAGGAAGTCCTCCGCTGAGGGTTATGATTATTATTGGATGAGACAGATGCATGATGGGTTAAACTGGAAACAGCCAGCGCTCTCAGATGAATGTGTGACCTGACTTCAGCGGCTCGCACGGACGAATCGTCTCATTGTTACTCGACAGGCCGTAAATTGACTTTCACTGTTCATTTCACTTTTCTTGTCAATATTTTTCCAATATTTGTTTACATTGAGTCATTAGCAGACTGCTGAATTAGCCGTTAGCGGCTCCTGTTAGCTGCTCCTATTAATGGATCCTGTCAGCGGCTCCTGTTAGCCGCTCTTGTCAGCGGCTCCTGTCAGCCGCTCCTGTTAGCGGCTCTTGTTAGCCGCTCCTGTTAGCCGCTCCTGTTAGCCACTCCTGTCAGCGGCTCCTGTTAGCCACTCCTGTCAGCGGCTCCTGTTAGCCACTCCTGTCAGCGGCTCCTGTTAGCCACTCCTGTCAGCGGCTCCTGTCAGCGGCTCCTGTTAGCAACTCCTGTTAGCCACTCCTGTCAGCGGCTCCTGTTAGCTGTGTATTCATGGATGATCAGAAAACTCTCACTGTGACACTGAAGGAAACTTAAATCGTGAAGACTCTCGGGGAGTTTTTCGTGGACGACACAAACACGATCTCCTCAGGTGGTGGACGTCTCACCTGAGTGAGCTCGTGTTTGATCTGCTTTGGTGATGGCGTGCTGATGTAAGTCACAGTGAATCTCAGAACGAGTGTTTCATGTCTGTGGTCAGATGTGAGCGTGAACTTGGACGCGCACGGCGTCGACCATCATCACCTGCTCTCACCTCGGGCTGTATCCTCACCTGTCCTCTTCCCTCCTGTGGTTTCATGTTTGTGGCCTGAGAGGACTGATGGCCGGCAGAGCTGCTGCAGGTTTGTTGCCGACACTTTTTTTAGATTCTCACTTTGTTGCTTTGAGCTGCACAGAAATGACTCGGCCAATCAGAATTGAGAGCTGCGACAGGTGTGACGTGAGCTCACCGTGGACCTCATCAGACACAAGTGACCAAAACGCACCTGAAGGTCTGATGTCCTCCACGTATGACAAGACGTGAAGGTGTAGCACGACGGGTGGTGGTATGACAGCACGATGGTGCACCTGGTTTGTCACTATGGTGATATTTAGCATGTGTGTGCATTTGTGTGTGTGCGCATGTGAGTGTGTGCGCGGCCTCAGTGCGAGGAGCTGCGGTCGTTGGCGACGTCCTGCAGGCGGCGGAGGAGGGCGGAGTGGTTGTCAGGACAGACTCTCTTGGGTGAGGTCTCCTCCTCCAGAGGCATGCTGCGCTTCCTGGTGGGGGTCTCCCCGGTCCGGATCATGCTGTTGATCTCCTGGAGACGCTGCGGGGTCAGAGGTCAGAGGTCAGAGTTTGTGTCAAACAGTCGCTCCAACACAAACTGACTTCTTCTCTGATTGGTCTCATTTGGCTAGTCAAGCCTGAACAAACCTCTTACAGGTCGGCTACATTACAAATGCTAATATGGTGAAGGTGGCTCAAGCCTTCCGTGTGTGTGTGTGTGTGTGTGTGTCTCACGTTGGGGGGGCTGCTGCAGATGTAGTAATAGATCTTGTCTCGGGGGGTGGTCGCTGTGGGGGCGGAGCCTGTCTTGTGGGGGGAGATGTAGATGGAGTGTTTGCTGGACAGAAGCATCCGACGAGGAGAGCCGGTCCTCAGGGTGGGGTACGGACACAGAGGGGGGGACTCCACCTGCAGGCGCACACACACACACACACACACACACACATCAGGAACACTTCCTGTTCTCTGCCATGTCCCTCAGACATGACTAATGGATCAGCTGCCGGGATCAGAGCTCGTGCTGACGTACCCCTGCAGACGGCGAGCTCGCCGAGTATCTCAGAGCAAAGTGTCTCATCTGTTTGATGTAAACGCTGTTGTAGAAGTGGATCAGGTCTCCTCGCTCCTCCTCACCCTCACACACAGTGGAGGAGGAGGAGGGGTTCTTGTTGGAGGTGTTGGTGGGGGTGGAGGGTGCGCTGCCAGGCTGGGGGGTGGGCAAGGTGCTGCTGGAGCGAATGGGAACTGGACTGATGTCTCCACCTGCTGGGGGGAGAGGGGGGAGGGAGGGAGCGGGGGAGACGGCAGTAAACAAACAAGGCGCAGTCAATCAGGTCTCCACCCTAAAGATGGAGGAATCAGACCAGGTCACATGACCTGAGGGAAACATCCAGCCCTTTAGCTGCTAAACGCTAAACGTCACGATGAGAGAAACCTTTTACACACACGATATTAAATATAAAATACACAGTAACGAGGTCGTATCGGCCTTTTCACTCAACATTAAAGACGACAAACGACAGTTTTTCATAGATAAAACAGGTGTTTTCATACCTGGATCCTGCTGGGCGTCTGCAGACGAGCTGTGTTTGTTGGTGCCTGAGTGATGTCTCCTCCTCCCTGAGATCAGCACACTCCTGTACACCTGAAACACATGCGCACACACACACACACACACACACACACACACACACACACACACACGAGTGTGTTAGATGAACGTGCACTGTGGTATTAGTACCTCTCTGAAGTAAAACCTGTGTCTGAGCTGTGATTCAGAGGACGTTTGTTAAAGGTCAAAATGTGGATAAATGAAGGAAAATGACTGTTTTGTTTCTTTGTGATCAATAAACTGAACGCTGTGTCTTGATTGACAGCTGTCGTCTCCTGTCAGGTCTGACTCAGAGGCTCTTACGTTGCTGCTGGCCTGAGGCTGAGAGCGGTAACACTTCATGATGTTCTGGAAGGATCTGTCCTCTTTGGTCACCTGACGACAACAGAAACACACACGTTTACTTCAAGAGACACACACACACACACAGAGACACACACACAGAGAGACACACAGAGAGACACACAGAGAGAGACACACAGAGAGAGACACACACAGAGAGACACACACAGAGAGACACACAGAGAGAGACACACACAGAGAGACACACAGAGAGAGACACACACAGAGAGACACACAGAGAGACACACACAGAGAGACACACACAGAGAGACACACACGGAGACACACACACAGAGACACACACAGAGAGACACACACAGAGAGACACACAGAGAGACACACACAGAGAGACACACACAGAGACACACAGAGAGACACACACAGAGAGACACACAGAGAGACACACAGAGAGACACACACAGAGAGACACACACAGAGAGACACACACACAGAGAGACACACACGGAGACACACACACAGAGACACACACATAGAGAGACACACAGATACACACAGATACACACACACACACACAGACAGACAGACAGACAGACACACACACACACAGACACACACACACACACACACACACACACACACACACACACACACAGAGACACACAGAGACACACACACACAGAGACACACAGAGACACAGACAGACAGACAGACAGACAGACAGACAGACACACAGACAGACACACACACACACACAGACACACAGACACACACACACAGACACACAGACACACAGACACACACACACACACACACACACACACACCTTTGCCATGACGTACACAGCACACATGAGCAGCTGGTCCAGGTGTCGGTCCATCATCAGCTCTGTGCAGTGAACCAGAGAATATTCGAAACAGGTCCAGATCTTCCTCCTCAGCTCACACGAGATGTCCAGTTTGGCACAAAGATCTCTGAGACGCACACTGGCCAGGTGATACACCTGAGAGCAGAGGAAAGGTACGAAGTTCACATACGACTCCACGTTATTAAAGTCCACCTGCTGACCTTTAAAGACGTGAAAGACGTCAAATCAACAGAAAAGCACAAAATATTCCTGTTTGCCTGAATTCAGAAAGCATCCTGCTGAGCTGCTCAGAGTGTTCTGCTAATACTCTGATTACACACAGCGTGGATACTCTGATTACACACAGCTGTAGATACTCTGATTACACACAGTGTGGATACTCTGATTACACACAGTGTGGATACTCTGATTACACACAGCGTGGATACTCTGGTTACACACAGCTGTAGATACTCTGATTACACACAGCTATAGATACTCTGATTACACACAGCGTGGATACTCTGATTACACACAGCTATAGATACTCTGATTACACACAGCGTGGATACTCTGATTACACACAGCTATAGATACTCTGATTACACACAGCGTGGATACTCTGATTACACACAGCGTGGATACTCTGATTACACACAGCTGTAGATACTCTGATTACACACAGCTATAGATACTCTGATTACACACAGCGTGGATACTCTGATTACACACAGCGTAGATACTCTGATTACACACAGTGTGGATACTCTGATTACACACAGTGTGGATACTCTGATTACACACAGCGTGGATACTTTGATTACCTGCAGCGTGGATACTCTGAAGAAGAGAACGGGACTCGTACCTTCCTGAAGAACAGCGACAGCGAGCCTTTCCTCAGCGGACTGCCGGCCGCTTTGGCAGCCGGTTTGGTGACGGCTGATTGGACGGCGAGGGCGCCTGTCAGAGTCTGCGCGGACAGCGGCTGCAGCGTGGCTCCGCCCTGTCCGGTCACGCTCACCTGGACCGGGATGAAGGTGATGCCTCCGCTCTCGTTGGCTATACCTACCGAGGTCAGAAGTCAGTGTTTGTGTTCATGAGCGGTCATGTGACGCGTTCGGTCGAGAGTTTCCGCTCCCTCACCTTGCACAGGTATGGTGACCGTCTGCCCGTTGTTGGCGGTAACGGTGGCGGTGGCCACGGTGACTACGGTCTGCCCGGCCGGGATGGCCGCGACGAGGCCGGCCTGGCCGCTCTTGGTCACGGCCGCCGACGCCGTACTGGTGGTGCTGGTGGTGCTGGCGGAGGTGGCTCCGGGCTCGCTGTCCAGCGGGTCGACAAACAGGCGGCGGCGAGCCATTCCAGTGGGGGGAGAGCTGTACCGGTCCAACAGGGTGGTGGGGGAGGGGGACACGCCTGGAGGGGGGCAGGTGTAATGTAATGTAATGACATTTACTCAAGTACTGCACTTCAGAACGATTTTGAAGTACTTGAGTTTTCATTTTAAACTACTTAAACTACTACTTAATATTGTACTTTCACTGCACTACATTTACATCTATCCTGTTTTTATGACTTTCACCAGTTTGCCGAGGAAAAACTAGAGAAGAGGGAGGAAGAGGATGAAAGCACGCATGAACACACACACACACACAAACACACACACCTTTCAGAGTGCTGCTGGTGTGGAGGTCCTGTCCGTGGCTGATGGGAGTGAGAGGAACGCTGCCTGAGCTGCTGTCATCGCTTTGTTCCAGATACTGAGGAGGCATCACCTGAAACACACACACGCACACACACGCACACACACACGCACGCACGCACGCACGCACGCACGCACGCACGCACGCACGCACGCACACACACACACACACACCATGAAGCAGCCTTCTTCATGTCAAACAGACGGTGTTGAACTGTAGGAACGTAGGATCCCAAAGTACTCCAACATGGCTGCTGTGTGTATTTACACACACTGACGTGAGTATCTGTGCTGCGTTCGAGTGAAACTGAAATGTGAGTGTTCGTCCTGTGCGTTGTGTGTTCTGGACCTGCTGGCAGGCGGGGACGTGGTCTTTGGCTCCACGGAGGCCCTCCCACAGCGGGGAGTCGCTGGTCCAGGCCAGGCTCTCCAGGACCTGCTCCTCCACCTGGTTCAGGTGCTTCACCACCTCCCGAAAGAGGCCCTGCTCCGACCGCACCAACACTTCGATGACCTGCGCACAAATTGCATCTTTGTGAGGACCTGTCTGTTAAAACCAGGGGCCTTTCTCAACATGCGTTCTTCTCTGTACTTGTGTACTTGAGAAACGTCATCAGTCTCAGTCCAAGTTCTGTTCCAATTCAAAAGTCTGCATCTCGCCAAGTACAGTCAAATACCCGGATGTGTTCTTGCCCCTCCCATTTTATCGAGGATGCATCGGGTGGTGACTTGTGTGGACTTGGGGCAGCCACGTATCCCAGAATGCATTTCGTAGCACCGATGGCGGAGGAGAGGACTCACAACTGTAAAGTTACAAGTTTCGAAATACTACTGTTTTAGTAGTACGGAATGTGGTTTTAAGATTTTTGTATGTGAGAAAGTGGATGTTAAAACTTAAAATCTGTGGTCGATTCATCACGATAGCGCGTAGTTTAAAATTTGCTCCACAGTTTTCGGAGATAACCGGCAGACGAGCTGCGATGGTGACGTCATCAAGTACGCTGCCGTCCCTATTGCAGAACGACCGTCCTGCGTCCTCCCGTCCTGGAGAGACTGTACTCACAGGTCCAACTTGCTAAGTCCGAACTGCCAAGTTCGTAAGTCCGAACTTGGCGTACTTGGTATTGAGAAACGACCCAGGTCTGAACCCCGTCTGTCACTCTCTTCTTCTCATGTTTTTTGTTGTTATTGATTTATCTTATTGATCAGCTTCACCGTAAAGGAGCCAGTGTTTGCCAAAAGGCTCATTTTCAGCTGTTCTGCCAGATGTTAAATGAGGCACAGACACACTAACAGACACACTCTGTCGGCTGCACTGATACCTTGTAGAAGTGATAAGCGGGGAGCTGGAAGATGCGGATCAGGTTGGGGAAATCTCCCGGAGGTCTGTAGGAGAAGATGACGATCTCCAGACAGCAGGCCAGCAGGGAGCGATGGAAGACGTCCTGCTCCAGAATGCACTGAAACACACAAGCAGAGCGTCAGCGTGAGTACAGATCTCCATCCCTGCAGGTGTTCACTGTGAACGTCAAGCCCAATCGATTAGTTCAAATCACAGAACGAGCTTTAAATGACAGCTGTCCATTTAGAAAAGGGCTCATGCATTTACCAACCAAGAAGAATAAATCCTACAACCCTGACTCCAAAGACCTCTGGACTCTCACCTGTTACCAATTTGACAATAGTCAAATTAGAATAAATTAAAGATAAAGGTGTGATACTCTGCTGGTGAGGTAAATAAAGGCCTGGCTACTATTTGAGAAAATACAGTAGTTATAATCCACCACTGGCAAACTGCCAATAAAGATGCAAATCTCTCAGGTTCCACTGTTAAACTCCTCGAGCCCTTGAAAAGAAAACACTCACAGACAGGTCAGCGTCTCCCAGTATCATCTTTTCTCTCTCAATGATGGACTCCAGGATCCTGTAGTAGAGCGCCTCCGCCAGGTGGAAGTACTTCACTGCAATCTCTACGAGGAGAGCGTTTATTGAGGAGGTTAGAGAGAAGCACGTCTATCACACATCTGTTAGGTTTTCTGTTCGGTGTGTGTGTGCATGGACCTTTCCCCATCCCCCAGTTCTCCTCCCCCTGACCCTCGAAATGTTGACTGAAGAGGTCAAACATGTCCTTCAGGCGCCTGCTGATGACATCACTGGGGTCTCTGGCGCAGGTCCTGCAGGGATACAGTTTGTGTCATTACACTGCAGAAGACAACACGCCTGAGACCTGAGAGACTGTGTACTGATGGTGTGTACTGATGTCACAAGACTGGTCAAAGTCCTGCTTTCAAAGTCTTACATCAGTAAAAGTACACAAGTATCATCAGCTTCTTGCAGTAAAAGTATGAGCGGTAAAAGAAGTATTTATGTATTTGAGAAGTTTTGTACTTTACTGATGCTGTATGGTGAGTTCCAGCATAATCAGCAGCTGCTGCTGTGGCTGAGATCCAGAAACGTACCTGAGAGTCTCCATCAGCTTGGCGCTCGGTCCCTGTTTGGTCCCTGACAGCAGGGTGTGCAGCCGCCCGACGCTCTTCATAGCGGACGAGACCGGAGACGCCAAGCTGTTCTCCTGAACGTACTTCCTGCCCGTCAGAGGCGTGGAGACCTTCAGGGCCGAGGCCTGACGAGAGGAGAGAGACGACGCAGAGTGAAGCCCAGAACGCAGAGCAGATACTTATCCTGCGTTCAAAGAGGAAAACACACAAACATAAGATCTCACAGTGAGGCTGGTGTGAAGCCTGTGGGTGGCGCTGTCCTGGTTCTCCACCCCTTCACACAGGCAGGGCCCCGGGGTACCGATGTCCTCGCTCGCCCCCTCACCGGTGAAGATCCTCTCATCCAGACTGCCGGTGGCCAGAACGTGTTCCTCATACACCCGACTGAGAGATAAACTGAGGGAACAGGATGGAGGAAGAGCGTCTCAGGAGTCTGCTGGAGCAGCTGTTAGCTGTTAGCAGATAGCTGTTAGCCGTGCATTCATGGACGTACAGACGGCTCTCACTGGAACTTAAACTTAAAGACATGAAGATTCTCAGGCAGGTTCTGCAGACAGAACTTTTCAGAATTAATTGATTTGTGATCAGTTTTTATTCTAAACTGTCTCAGCAGTGGATCTTAAAACACAGTGCGACCACAGAAAACTCACAAACTGTCTCCAAAGTTCATGGGATCCAGAAATCCACTCAGACCGTCTTCTTTTCCTCTGAGGATCTGAGAGGGAGACACAGACAGGAAGTTCAGCTGACCTGAGAGTGTGTGTGTGTGTGTGTTGTGGAGGTAGGAAGTGAAAAACCACATCATGTAGGAAAATCAGAAGCCGAGACATTTATTAGAAAAGACTTCCTCCACTGAATCCAGGACACATAAACTGAATGTTTAGTGGATTTAACAACCAGAATAAAGACAAAAATGACCAAAACAAAAATGGATGGATGGAGCAGGTGGAGGTGTGGGAGCAGAGGGCTGCTTCATGAAGCCAGATTACCTGTAAACCCAGGTTTATTTTCAGGGATCTCAGGTATTGAACCTGTCTTCAGCACACAGAGGCTGATCCACTGCTCACAGACCAGCTGACACTGAACATCTTCATCTCTCTGAATGAATGAATGAACACCTGTCTGGGCAGGTAACACTTGAATGAATGAGCCAGGTGTTTTCAGGCTCGACTCTGATCTGAGTGTCTTCATGGACAAGATTCATCTGGTTCAGGTTTTTCTGCTGCTGAGTCACCGTGTTGAGACCCCCGACAGGTAATACACACCTGTTCACAGACAAACCTTTGTGTTCGTGCTGCCGTGCAGTCATTTGAAATCATGTTAACACTCACACAGGTTCAGGTATGAACGAATGATCAAGGTAAGAAAAAGCGTCTCACCCTCTTGTGGAAGAGTTTCTTGATGAAAGGTTTCCAGAAGTGTTCTTTGACTCCTTTGGCCTCCAGCACCAGGCCGTCATGCAGCTCGCACAGCTGCTCTATGAAGCAGTACGGACCCGAGGACGGACGGTAGTCCTTACTGCTGAAGTCCTCTGGCAGACCTGGAGGACGGCACACGGAGAGACCAGAGAAACACGGTGAAACGCTCGTCCCTGAAACTGCCCACAGGTCTAAAAACTGCTGCATTTGACTTCTTCTTACTGCTGTGGACAAACACCGCTCAGCTGAAACACGTCAGCCATCTCAAAGGAAAATGTCACCACATGTTTTAGGGTCGGCTTTTCAGAATCAAAGGACTGGTCTGTTCACGTTTTATCAACATGTCTGACTAAGTTATGATCCTCCAGATTCACGTGAAGTCAGACTGGTTTCATGCTCCGTCATTTATGGCTGTTATCAATATGTAATACAGATTCATTTGTAATTTGACCTCACTGTTTCAGAGCCGGATTAGCTCACTGCTAATGCTAACGCAACGTTTTCTTCTGCTGCTGCTGCTTCACACTGAAACACTTCTTCAAGACAGACACAGGGGTTTAACGCCGACTATTAACCAGGACTGAAATCTGAAGGATCGATCCTTTAAAGTTTGAGTGTGTTTGACTGAACGACCCTGTCGCTCTCTCATTTCTACGCCACTAATGCAGCAAAAGTCTGTTCAGCATCTGTTCTTTAATGTGTTTTCTGCTGCTGACTCCAACAAACTGTTATTTCTTTTCCCACAGGAAGGACATCAGGAGATGGTTCACGGCGTCTTAAATTCCCTGGTTGTGTGTCTGGATTTTCAAACGAAGGCCAGAACAGAAAGAGGTTTGTTTCCTGTCTGAATGCACGCTGACATGGAGCCGTTGTTCATGTTGAGGCTGGCAGAGCAGCTTCCTCTCTCAACACGTTCTCCAGTATAACAAACAGCATGTTTGGAGATGGAGGTGGAGGCGGGGGCAGCACAGGAAACACCAGGTGTCAACAGGAAGAAAAGGCAGCGCTGATACACGCCGCTGCAGGCGTTTCTGGGAGTTGGCTGGTTGAAATTAGTTTAAAAAAAAGGAGCAACTTTTGATTTACTTTGCGTGTTTGATTTAGTGCTGCACACCAGCGATAAGCAGGCTTCCTGCTCCTTTCACTCTATGACAGCCCTGTGGAGAACCAAGCACAGCCGAGGCTGATGGGAATGTCTTCAGTCCTGCAGCTACGAGCTGTTGGACACATTAACATGTTGACCTGAAGGCGGCGCTACAAGAAAAGTCAGAGGATCATCAGAGTTCTAACAGTCGATCCTGAGGGGAGCATGAACGTCACGAGCATCCAGCCGTGCCAAACATACATCAAACAACACTTCAGATCTAAACAGCACAGACGGAACTTCTCTGTTCTGCACAGAAGAAGAGATTCATGTTTGGGGCGCTGCAGCACCTTTGAAGCTGGGGTTGAGCAGGTCTTTCCTGGCGTTGCACAGCAGAGCGTTGGTGAAGACGAGGTCGAGAGCACACAGCAGCAGATGATACGAGTTCACCAGGTCGTCGCTGATCATCGGGAAGTTCCCTGAGAGAGAGAGAGAGAGAGAAACGTGACACCACAGGAGGGATTTCCATGTCCTCGGGTTCAGATTCACAGCCGAACACGCCGGCATTAAAGCCAGAGCTGAAGGCAGGTTTGAGCTCGACTCTGAGAGTGGGAGGATTAAAGAAGGATTCAGGCAGCAGGTGAGTCAGACGACGGCAGAGACAGTAAATCTGCCCTGACACTCTTCCCCTCTGGGTCCCTTGAGCAAGGCACCTCCGAGGCTCAGCTGCCCCAGTGTGTTCCTCTCATTAATGAGGCCTTCAAAATAAAAGCCAGAGATGTTTTCAAAATAAAACTTCCTGCTGTTCTTTTCTAAAATGGTCACAGACTCTTCAAACATCTGGATGACAAAAATTCTGCAGCAACATAAACAAGAGTTTTAACATGTTTCTCACGCAGAAACAAAGATGGCGGCTGAAAGGAAAACAGCTGGATATAAAACACAGTCACGGCTCCAGAAACTGTTTTTAATGCTGCAGCAGACAGAACATTTTTTCATCCAGATCAGAGGCTTTCAAACTGCGAGGCGCCTCCTCAGCCACCTTCTGGGTTTTTCAAACACTGCCAAGTTTTCATTTCTCATTAACTCAGACGCTCTGCGACTCGACGGTGGCGTCACAGATGAGAGGACAGACTGGTGCCACCAGCGGAGGACTGATGCTGTGCTGTCAGCTCCCACCATTCAGCTGTTTAACACACAAAGACGAGCCTGTTCGCCGCACCGTTAAAGAAACCGAGACGGAAATCAAACTAGACGACCAGAAGAACCAGAGACACAATCATCTGCCAAAGCTTCGAGCCCAATCACTGATCTGTCCTTTTGGAGATGGAACTGAATCTTTATCGCTCTAAACTCTGATGCATCATGAGGAAAACAAATCCCTCTGTCCAAATCTGTCCAGCTGTCAGAAGTCCAGTGGACAGACGAGCTGAGTAACTGAGTAACGGCAGTGAAAACATAATCTGTGCGACGCAGGAGAGAGAGAGTTTACACGATGACGTCCAGCTGGTGTTAACGAGCCTGAACCTGCACTCAGATCAGTGTCCCCTCACTGTGAGGGACGGCCTCATACGCTCAGACAGGAGGGGGCTTCGTAATTATTTCTAATTCATTTAAATTCCTCCTGCTCGTGCTGGAGCAGCTTTGTGTTCCCTCCACTGAGGCTCAGCACAGAAACGCTCCAGGTGTGCACAGGTGTGAACTGTACTTCAGGTCACTTCTGCTGAACTTTCCTCACAGAGCGAGGACATTTTGTCCTCCATCACTGACACTGACTCGCTCCAGAGAGGGATCTCTGCAGCCCTGATCCACATGCGTGCGTCTCAAATCGGATTACAATCCGTCTTTGTTCGTGTTCACCAGCTGGTTTCTAAAATTCTGTCCGTGCAGAGAAACAATGAGCTGAAACCGATGGAGCTGATGGAGGTCAGTGTGTGCGTAGCTGCAGTGAGAATATCAGTTCAAGCCTCCGAGTTTTCGGTCAATGCCAAGCAGAAATCTGATGCAGCCAATAAGCACGAAGTGACTCTGTGTTCAGGGTTCATTCGGTACATGACTGCACGCCTCCTTTCAAGGCGCGCTGACATAAAAGACCCTTCAACAGGTGGACTTTAGGACCTGTTGTGACCTCAGCTGTGGGTGCAGCGACTCGACTGTGGATGAAAAGTCTTTACCTTTAGCGTGGACGAACAGGACCCAGCAGAAGTTGAAGACCTCGGTCACAGTGCAGGGATGACGCCTGGAAACAGAACACGAGTGAAATCAATCCGTCCACAGACAATCACTGACGTGCACGAGGTCACACAGGCCGGAACAATACACGATACCACCACACTGCTGGGAGTACCGCCAGCTTCCTGTGCACCTGCCCCCCCGCTTCACCCAGTGACCTGAATGGTCAAAGGTCAAAGGTCACGATGTCCCACCTCTGCTTGCGGCTGCGGTGAACTCGCGGCGGCTCCTCTGACGGCGTCTTGAAGATGGCTTTGAAGATGGGAACGTACTTCTTGAAGATGACCGCCGACACGGTGAAGTTCCTCTCCAGCTTGTCGGTGCTCTGGCGGAAGTCCTGCGACAGGTTGGCCATGTCCTGCCACTTCTTCATCTTACTGAAGAACTCGATGAGGCTGCGGGAGGACGGGGGGACACAACACAGACTGTGGTTCATGTGAGGAGGTGGTCCTCAACATCAGCATTACTCCACCAGGAGAAACACTCACTCTGAAGCTCAGAGATCTCTGCACGTGACTGACACGAGCACAAAGACTTGACAGAGGAGACCAGTCAAAGGATTTCTCAGGTACAAACAAATATCACAAACACCTGCTCCAGTCGGAGACGTTCAGTCCTTTAAACATGAATAAAGCAGAGCTGCTAATAATGATTTCACCTTTGATTGATTATTTTCTCAATGAAGGGATTTCTGTTAAATGTAGACAAACAGTAGAAAACACACTGAACACACCTGAAAATGTTTGACATTTTCCATGAAAAATAACTCAATATCAAAATGCAAGTTAAGTCTCTGTTGTCCCTCGACAGTGTCACACACACAGACCCTCAGGTGAGCGCACAGGTGCATCGTGGGCCTACCTCATCTCCGAGCAGCGCAGGATTCTGGTCAGAGACACGAAGTTCCCCTCGGCCGTGCCTTTTCCCACCGTCGGCACCGAGGACCTGCAGGCCACGTACAGAGCGCAGGCCAGCCAGTGCAGCTCGCTGCCCTGAGCGTGGGGGAGGACACGGGGGAGAGGGGGGAGTCAGAGGGAGGGAGGAGGGGGAGAAGAATTCACATCCTTTACCGAGCTAAAAGTACTAACACCACACTGTGAAAATACTCCACTACAAGTCCTTCATACAAAACCCTACTTAAGTTAAAGTAAGTATTATCAGCCACATGTACTTATAGTACTTAAAGTACCCCTGTATGAGTAAAGTGTTTCTATCTGCTGTTTGTGGATTAATATTCCTGCTGTGTTTGCTGCATTTTACTGCTGTCTGCAGCGCGGCCGTCCTGTGAGAACCACGTATCTCCAAAAAGTGTGACGAGCTCAGAAAAACAGGCTGTTTTCAGCTTTGTGACGATGATTTTCAGCTGATCCAAGAGGCTTTTTAAAGAGTTTATTGAGCTGAAGAAGACATGAAGGAACTCTTCATCCTTCAGTTCAGCTCAAACATTCAGCATCAACACAGCTGGAGATACGAGCTTTTCACTGGACAGGAAGGAATCTGAAGAGGAACTAAAGCTGACAGACAGATGTAATGGAGTACACATATACAGCTGCATAAAATGAAAATACTCAAGTGAAGTAACTCAAATTTGTACTGGAGTAAATGTACTTAGTTACTTTCCTCCACTGCTGATGTCTCCAGTTAATGTATTTACATGTCCAACCGTCCAACACTACAAAGACACTCAGTTCACCATCATGTGACAGCTATTAACTGTTTATTATAGTGGGAAAACTTTACTCTACAATAATACTTCATGTACTACAAACTGATCGTGCTTAATGTTAAAACTTCTGCAGAGCAGCTACAGCTGTCAAACAATAGTAATAAAAAGTATGTTTGCCTCTAAGTAGTGAAGTAAAGTGAAGTAAAACACTAAAAGCGGTGTGTACTTGGACACAGCGCTCAGCAGTGAGCGTTCAGAGGGATCCAGGCTGAAGTTTCTCTATAAATAAACGTATTTAATGAGCAGGTTGTGTCGTTAATCCATCCTGTGTCGGGTTGCACTGGTGGAAATCCTCCGCTGGCTTCCTGTTTCCCCTCAGTCATCTCAACGGTTACTGCACGCGCTTTATTTACAGTCTGTCTGTTTAGCATTGAGGTAACCTGTTTGTAGAAGGCTAACCGTCATGTTCACAGACATGTACGCGTGGAGGCCGTGGTGTGCGGTGTCTCAGAGGGTTGAACGGGTCAGTCAGACTGTCGGTTTTAAACCCTTTTCCAGTCACTGTCAGAATTAAACGACACAAAGCGGACTGAGCTCACAGACGTTAGCTTCGTTCTGGATTATTTTAGCTAGCGCTGCGCTAAATACGGCTGCGACACAAAACATGAACACAGCACATGAATGTTTGCTTTTACCTCCAATGTAAAATTTCTGCTGATGTTTTCGTAGGTTTTCCAAGCCTCGCTGCTCGCCTCTTCGTCCATATTCAAAGCCCGACAGAGATCATCAAACCCGGTCCGAGCTTTCTGAAGAAAGTCGTCCTCGTCGCTCATTTTTTTGTCTTTCTGAACAAACTTAGCGGGTAAAAGGCGGGTTGAGAGGAGAGAAAACAACACCGACAGGCAGAACAGACGCTGTTCACGCAGCTGTTTGCTCAAATATTACCGTTAACGGTGTTATTAGGGCGCTGTGAGGTACACGGCTCTGTGCAGTGTAGCCATTTAAATGTCCTTTGACTGACGCGTAGCCGCTGCGGACGTACGGAGCGGCACGAGCGACGGCGTGAAACGTCGCTTCTGTGCGCCTTCTTCATGGAGAATACCACAACTGCGTAAGTCGCCCCAGCCCACTAAACGTGCGTAGCTGAGCGGAAAGGCTGCGTCAATCTGAGTACTACGACTTCCGGTTGTTTGTGGTGCGTTTCGCTTCTCTGTCGGCGGTTTTCAGGACGGTTAAACGGTCTGTTAAGAACTCCGTCATTAAAATGTCGTGAATACAGCTTCAGAAACATGTTGAGCTTTGAATTCAGGCTTCGGCCCTTTAAATTTGACTGATTTCCGTCGAAAAACCAGGTGTAATCTGTGTTTTTCACGCTAAACCTGATTCAAACGGACGGACACGGTCAGTTTACTTCAAACTGTGGAAAAACAGCGGTGGAAGAAGTTTTGTGATATTTTACTAAAGTAACAGCACAAAAAACGCACATAGAAAATACTCCATTACAAGTAAAAACTTGATTTTAATTACCTTAACCTCCTATGAAGCAGTGCAGGAAGTACTCAGTCTTTATCGAAGTAAAAGCAGAAACACGAATGTGTAAAATTACTGCAATTAAAGTCACAATAATCCTTGAGTAAAAGAAAAAAGTACTGTCAAAATGTACTTCAAGTATAAAAAAAATGAATATTTATTATGTCAGACTTACATTACAGAGCATTTGAAATACTGAAAGATGATTTCTGTGAACTTTAGTGTTAAAATGTGTTAAAACTGCACGTTAAAATGATTTTGTTCAACAAAGTGAAAACGGTTGTTTTCAGGACTTCTGGGCCTGTGTATTAACTATGACATTAGTGGATTATTCATTATTTGGTTTCAGAACAATAAAGTGTTGGTACTTCAAAGCATCTGCACACCTGTGGTCACCTGCACAGGTGTTTTCACTTATTTTACCTGATGAGACCTTTTTCTCAGGACTGTGGGGCCGTGCTCAGACTCTCTCCTCTCCTCCTCATACTCCAGCCTGAGCAGGTGTAACAACAATACCTGAGAACACCTGGAAAGAACGACACATCATTACAGACTCAAGGCCGAACGCTTGGAAACACAGCGATGTGTCACCGAAGGCTTAAAGTCACCTGTGACTCTAGTAAAAAGTGCATTTCCCTCTGAAGTGTGGAGCCGAAAAAAGCTCCATCAAATGCAAATACACAAGTACAAGTACTTCAGAATTGCACTTGTAGTTACTTTCCACCACTGCATACAGCGTAGCCTCAAACAGAGACGTGTTCCTGCAGTGTCTGAAGGTACGTCTGACTGTACTCACCTGCTATATATACATATATATGTGTGTGTGTGTGTATCACATATTTATACACAATAAACAACACATTGTACTATGTAGTATTGCAAAAGTCCTGAGTTCACAATCGAGTGACAGTGATGAGGAGGCGTGTGTGTTTGTAGAAGTCAGCAGTTTATGTTGCTCCTCCACGACTTCACCTGTGACGAGGATGATTCGCTGCAGCAGCAGAACCTGCGGACACGCTGTCACTGTCCTCCATCGCTGCAGCCCACGAGAACACGACGCCACCTGATGAGAACTGGAAATAAAAGCTCAACTGAAAAAAGCAACCAATGCTGCCTCTGTCTGATCACATGATCGTCTGTAATCAACAGTAATTAACGAGTTCTTCTCAGGCACAGAGACTCAGCTGAGGTCGTTTCCTCCTCTTCATCACCGCCTGTCTGTTACTGAACACCCTCCAGGTCAGAGACCAGTGTTGGTTCCCGGCGGTCCGGTCTTTGTCCCGGTTCGTGCCGTCTCCCCTCTGCGTCCGTCCTCTGGCTCAGTGCTGCAGTATCGTCAGCAGGTTGTAGGTGATGGTGTCTCTGATGACCTCGGCGGCGCAGTACGTGTCTCCTTCGTACGGCTCTGTCTCCGGCTGCCTCAGGTAACCCGCAGAGGGAACCATCTCAACGTTCCACTCAGGAAGGAAACCGTCTCCCCGGTTTTCACAGATGTTGTGTAAAACGCAGCAGGCGGCCACGACTCGGGGCATCATGGAGGTGTCGATGTCGCTCTTCTTCAGCAGGCACCTCCAGCGTCCTTTGAGCCGCGTGAAAGCAGCGTCGACCACCGCCCGGGCGGAGGTCAGGGTGTAGGTGAAGCGGCGATGCTCGGGAGAGAGCAGGTGCTCCTGGCTGTATCCTTTCATCAGCCACGGCTTCAGAGGGAACGATGCGTCACCGATGAGATGGACGGGCACCTCCACTCCTTCATACACCACCGACCTCTGAAAGAGAGGCCTCAGCTTCAGTGTGTCAGACAGTTCTTCATCATTTCAATCTGTGTTGGTTGATATTCTGAATGTGGAATCATCATTTAATTATCTTTTGAACTCTGGAAAACATTTATCAGACTAAACGTTTGAGGGAACCTGAAGTGACTGAGTGAAAGGATGATGAATGAGGTGAGAAGCGTCTCCTGCTCTCTGACTGCATCCAGAAGGAAAGTTAACGATGAAGAAACCGATCAGAGAAGAGAAATCTGATCGATGGAGGAGGTTGTTTCTGGACTTTATGTTGTTCAGATTTGTGATGTGATGGTCAATCAGGACACAAATATAAAACACTGGAGATAATCTGTTATCTTCTTCACTCTGGGATGAAACAGCAGGGAGACACGTGCAGGCTGCTCACGTGGATCACAGACTTCAGGTGTCTTCAGTGTTTCTGCACAGTTCAAACCACAATCTGACTTCTTACCACGGACGCGGCTCAGTCCGGGTCCTGGAGCCCCAGCAGGGGGACCTTAAAGGCCGAGTCCACTCACCTCTCTGGGAAACAGGTACCCGTCCGGCCGGTCCTCCGCTTTCAGGTACAGGTCTGAGCTGGAGAGCACGGAGGCGCTGCTGGTGCTTCCGGGCCAGCCGGCGTACACGTCAGTGAAGCTGCTGAACAAAGCAGAAGTTAGGCTGCGGCGGATCACTGGAGCTGGATCAGAGACCAGAGACAGTCCGGCTCACCAGACGTTGTGGTCGACCACAGCCTGCAGGATGACGGAGTGCCAGCCTCTCCTGTTCAGGTAGTGCTCCGGGTTGTCTCTGGGAGGAGCGATGGGGATGTGAGTCCCGCCGATGGCCCCCGCACACTGCGGGTAGCAGCGGTCCTTGAAGGCTCTCATGGTGTCGTCCAGCCGCTGTCCGCTCGGGAGCGACACGAAGCGGCCGTACAGCCGGTCCACTATGGCGGAAGTGACCTGTCGCACGATCATGCACACGGTGGCGATCCCCACGCCGAACATGCTGGCGATGGACCGGTACTCTCCGGACCTGGCGAACCACCACAGGGTGATGGCCAGTCTGCGGCGCGGCTCGATGGGGACGCGGTAGTTCGTCCTGCGGCGTTTGATGGCCGGTCCGATCTGTTCGACCAGGTAGTCGAACGTCGCTCGCGACACGCGAAACTGCGCTTTCCACTCCTCGTCGTCGAACGACTCCGCCAAAGACCAGAAGTTCTGACCCGGGCTGCGGTTCCGGACCCAGATGGGTCTGTTAGTGGATGTGATGACACTCAGAATAGCGGCGATGGAGGACAGCAGGAACGCCCTCCTCCGCCGCAGGTACAGCCGCCGCCGCCGGTCCCGCTCCATCATCTCCCGCACCCTCCTCCGCGTCAGCAGCGCCGTCTGGAGCCGGTACAGCTCGAACATCTGGTCCCCGAACACCGGAGCGACGTTCAGGCTTAAGACGGAGGAAAGTAATGCTGCCGTCAGTGAGGAGCTGTTCTCCGTGTTCGCCTCCATTTTGAACCGGCGGTAAACGAACTAAACGGCGCATAGTTATGACGTAAGGCTAGACGACCACGTGACGAGTGTTTTTTGTTTTTTTGTTTTTTTTCCCAAAGATTTCTAAATGATGATGAAGATGATGATGGACAGAAAGAATCTGTTTTTGATTCTTCTGTGTGATTAAATCCTTCCATCATCCATTCATCATCCATCCATCATCCATCCATCATCCATCCATCCATCCGTCATCCATCCTTTCATCATCCATCCATCCATCATCCATCCTTTCATCATCCATCCATCCATCCTTCCATCATCCATTCATCATCCATCCATCATCCATCCTTTCATCATCCATCCATCCATCCGTCCGTCATCCATCCTTTCATCATCCATCCATCATCCATCCTTCCATCATCCATTCATCATCCATCCATCATCCATCCTTTCATCATCCATCCATCCATCCTTCCATCATCTATTCATCATCCATCCATCATCCATCCTTTCATCATCCATCCATCCATCCATCATCCATCCATCATCCATCCTTTCATCATCCATCCATCCATCATCCATTCATCATCCTTCCATCCATCATCCATCCATTCATCATCCATCCATCACCCCCTCGTTTCCTGTCAGCCTGAAGATGAAAATGCAGTTACAGATGAGTCGAATCCTCAGAGTGTCCACGATGGGAGAATCGATGACAAACTGCTGATGAAGATCATTTGATGTGATTGAAAACTCAGGAAAGCTACTAAATGAATTTCTCTCGTTGTCAGACTTCACGACAAACATGAAGTCCACAGTAATAAAAACTGAAATTAAATATTTACGAATTTGTATCCAAAAATGACCCAAATTCTCTGGTTCCTGCTGAGAACTTGTGTCTTCTATGACATTAAACTGAGTCTCTTTGGGTTTTGGACTTTTGGTCAGACATAATGAAGAAATCTGAAAATATTAATATTAAATATTTCAGACTAAACAACCAATGAATGACTTTTGGTAATAGATAGATAGTAGACAGATAATCATTGATCAGTTTTAAGGTTTTTTTCAGAGTAATCTTCAGTGACTTCAAGCCTCTCTCAGTGTGTTCTTTAGCTGTTTGGTTCAGTGATGCTTCAGTGGAAAATGACAGAATTCAGGTCCAGGTCCTCTCCTGGTTCCTTGGACTCTTGAGAGCTCCACTTGGCTCAGAGTCCTGGCAGCAGGGTCCGGGTTTAAGGATCCGGCTCCTTGACAGCAAACGGAGGTGCTGACAGTGCTGATCCGCGCTGACCTGCCGGCCAGCAGGGGGCGTCGCTCCCAGCAGAGACGACAGCTGAAGCTTCAGAGGAATGATGCGGTCTGGGATCCAGCTCCTGAACCGCTCTGAAGTCTGCCTCAGAGCCGCTGGAGCTCCCAGCATGCCTCTGCCTGACTCAGGTGGAGCGTGAGGCCGGGCCAGCTGCTGTGGGGAGGCTCGGCCTGCAGGGGGCCCTCTTCCTCCAGGCTGCTGCAGCTCAGACCCCCGAGACTCCAAACAAATGCTGTCCGCAAACAAAACAAAGAGGAGGATGAAGGGAGTCAACTCACCTTCATCATTCATTTACGTTAAAATATGAAGTTTATAAAGACACTGAACTCATCCAGTCACGTGTCTGAAGACCTGCAGCATGTTAACAGACTTCCCAGCATGCTTTGTTTCACAGTTTAAACTCTCACACTGATGGAAACCTGCGCTGTCTTCAGTCTTCTTCTCTTCATAATAATAAAAACAATGTGAACCAGGATGATGGTTCTCCTCCACCTTCACCTCCATCCACAGAGGACCTGTTGTGCACCAGCAGGTGAAGGTTTGGGACCAGTGGATCTGCAGAAGCTGGTCAGGATGACTCGGGCATCAGGTTCCTTCCAGGTGAGGACAGAAGCTGTGATGTGAGGACAGAGCTGTGATGTGAGGACAGAGCTGTGATCTGAGGACAGAGCTGTGGTGTGAGGACAGAGCTGTGGTGTGAGGACAGAGCTGTGATGTGAGGACAGAGCTGTGATCTGAGGACAGAGCTGTGATCTGAGGACAGCAGGCCTGTGAGAGCTGTCCTGGTCCTCAGAGTGTGTCTCGGTGCCTTCTGGATGTGAGATGAACGGACAAACTGAGAGGAGAGAGTGAAGTCTGCAGAGGAGTGTCACACCTGGTGAAGCTGTTCTTCCTGCAGAGGGCAGCACTGAGCACTGAGATCACGACTGTTCACCTGAAATGATGCGTTTGATTTGTTTCCCGTCATCTTGGCTCGACACGGTGAAACCCCGTAAACGCCTGTTCATCTGCAGCTCTTATACACAGGAAGCTGTGCCAGACCTGCCTTTATTTACTCACCACAGGAGTTTACCTGCTGAGGTCAGTGTCAGGTGTGTGCCACCTGAGAGTCTGGTGGACTAACTGCTTCACAAAGTGTCATTTAAACAGCTTTAAATGTTCTTACAGTCAGAAAACAAAACCACTTTGTGGTAGGAAGACGTTATCTGAAGAAAACAGAATATGAACCGATTTAAAGTAAAAAGATGTTTGTGATGTTTCATTTGTTTCTCCCTTCAGACAGAATGCAGAAAAACATCTGTACCAGTCCAGAATCATAATAAAACCAATAAAACCATAATACACTAATGGAAACATAACTACCATTAATTTCATAGTATTATAAATTCACTTCTGCCCACAGATCCTCATAAATCCACACTGGACCTTTAAAGCCTCTCTTGGTCTGGTATGACCGCTAGCTGTGGCTAATGCTAGCTAACTCGTTGTATAATGGAGGTTTGTTTGTTTTGCTGACTTTATGAAAATGTTTTGTCACGATGGAGTAAAAAACTACACGATTTTAAAGATATCAACACTTTGAGCTGCTCTCAGATCAGCTCGAACAGCTTGTTGAATTCAGTCTCAAATGTTTTTGTGCTCCTGGAAACATCGAGTGTGAACGACTCAGAGAGTCTGGATCAAACATCAGCAGCACGTCAGACAAACAGGCTGCAAGAACAATTTAAAGAGCCTTAAAATAAAACTCAACAAATGATGTCAAACGTGACAGAAAGCCGCGCATCCATTCGCTCTTCATGCAGTCTCCTGGTGGTTTTGGCTGTCAGGGATTCATGTGGATTCATGTTTACTTCGAATTACAGTGGGTTAGCGGTGGCTAGGCTAACAGGATGCCACCTGGAACACATGGAGCAGCTTCCTGCGGTGTGATATTCAACAGTAAGGGTCACTGGAGGAATGACTGCGAGCAAATGGCACCATCTGTCACGCAGCTTCAGCCAAACCTCCAGCGGCCTGCAGGAGGAGACGCAGCACCGCCTTTATTTACACCTCCACCCCGACGCGCTGCACCTCCATTTACATACATTCACTGCACATTCGCAGCCTGTGTCATCTGGATGAGACGCTCCGGATTTAGAGCTGCTATAAGTACAAGAAACACCAAATATTTGAATGTTCCAGATTATGAAAGTGTATGTGTGTATATATATATATATATAATATTATATTATATTACAGTCAAGGGAATATTTGGAGTTTTGGACTGAAGACATTTTTTCTGTTTCTCATTTTATAGAAGAAACTATTAACAAAGAAAACAATCAGCAAATGAACTGATGATGAAAGCGACTGTTTGCTGCAGCTCTGATTTTCATGTGTTGCTGTTTTGCAGAAGATACATTTTCATTTTATTACATTTTATTACGACTGAATTCATAGTAAACTGACATTTATTACATGTTGTGACGAGCAGATAATGACACACTAACCTGATGTCATCACTTTGTACAGTGTAACTGCAGTACAATACATAAAAAATATCATACTATGTGATTTGTGAATTGATATAATTCATATTTATGATGTTTGATGACTGTTATGTGGCAGTAGGGGGCGCTCCAAGCAAAACAAACTGAGGTGAACCCACTCTGAATAAAACACGAGGCCTTATTGTGTCTGCGGACCTCATTCACATGATAAAGCTTCACATCAGAAAAATGAATAATTTAAATTTAAAGGTTTAGCCCTCGTTCAGTTATTTCTCCCATTGCATTTTTTTTAGAAATCAACACACAACTAATAATAATAACAAGAGTAATAATAAGTTTGATTACAATACAGACAGAACAACAACAATGCAGAATAATTATAATTAAAAATAAAAATAATCACAATTTTCTCTTAAATTTCTCCTTTATTTTATTGTCGTTGAACTGTATATTTATGGCACGGTTACAGCTCACGTCCTGCTGCAGTCTGAGTGTGGAGCTGATGAAGAGGTCGACTCGGTGAAGATCGAACTCTGAAAACAGAGACGTTGGTGCAGACGTTGTGTAAAAACCTCGTGAACAGCAGGAAGCGACACAAACTGCAGCTTCTCCTGCTGAACAGAGGGTCAAACAGTGTGGATGCTCAAACACAGCAGACTGGTTTCGTCCCAGTGGCTGCAGTGTGGATTCACTGGGGACGCTGGTGTATTTTGAGGGACGGCACATCACGAGGAGCTGCGGGGAGCTGTCTGCTGGCCCAGCTGTTGTAGCCGGCGGAGGGCGGAGCAGGCGGAGAGGGCAGAGGAGCAGCGTGGCAGGAGGGTTGAGTGGCATCGCAACGCGACATCTGCCAGTCCTGGGGGCTCGGCGGCCCACGGCTGGGCCTCTCGCTGGCTCGCCGACATGCTCCGTGTTGTCTGATAGCATTTAGCTCGGTGTTAACACGCAGCTGGAAGCGAGAGGCTTACGGGAAGCAGCCTGTACGTGAGGGGGAGGCCAGGTGGAGCCGCTCAGGGGGAGCTGGAGAGCGTCTGAGCAGGCCGGAGGTGAAATGTGACATGTCGTGTTTCGTCTGGTAGCTTCTGGAGAAAGAACGTCGACTTTAGCGGAAAGTTTGCGCCTGCAGTTAAACTCTCAGCTGTTTGTGTACGAAGCTCCGGAAGTTTGAAGAGGTCAGTTCACGTTAACACGACGCCTCCTCATCATCTGTAACTGCACAGTTTCATTCAGTTTGAATCGTTTTTAAAACCTTCATTTTGCATTTTGAGGGGAATCAACCAGCGGTTCAACACAGCTTCCTGTTTCTAATCTGAAGAAACAGATTTTATTTTATTTTCCAGGTTTCTGTTCTGAGAAATTAGGTTTCAGCTCAAAAGCCTTAAAAACAAAAGTTAAATCAAAGGTTTGCACGTGATGAAGATGATGGACAGACGTGCTGCAGTGACACAGAACAACCAAAATAAATAACGCGAACGCCTTTTATCTGAGAGACAAACGTGACTGAAACGTCTCATGTCGTCCCCACAGTCATACGAAGACACGGCAGCGAGTCTCATGTGGTGACACAACAGGATCATCACTGTTCATTTATCATCATTATTAATATTATTATTAGTCCAACTGTTCACCATCAACACTAATGTTCAGAATTCAACCTGAAATATTTCATATTTAGATTCATTGTGTTCAATGGGGACAATCTCACTAAATTAAATTCTCATAAAAAGTGCAGAATTTCCTCTTTTAAAAGCTGATTTTGCATTTAATCTTTTGATTTCCATGTTTGATTTAATAAGAGCTGATTAGAGAAATCTGTTCAAACGTGTCATTAATGTGCTGGACTGTTCCTCATTGACAGCTGATGAAGAAGTGACTGAAACTGATTTATTTTAGCCTGAAAAAATAAAACATCTGAAGAAAAGCTTGTAATTTAGCATCAATGAGTGATTGAGTGAAATTAGTTTAACAGTGGAAAATACTACACTGCATATAAAAGTACTGCAAACCCAAGTAAAAGCAGACAGGATGTGGCTGTAAACGCGTAAATAAAATAAATGAAACGGCTCCTCTCAGGCTGCTGAACTGGACATTTGAGATGAAACGAAAACTCTAAATTTTGAGAAAGAGGAAAATGTTGGAGTTATCAGATGCAGTTCTTTTTTCAGACGTCCTGCTGAGATTTAGGAGACAGACGTGGTCTCAGTACGCTCGTGTAACTGTACTTCAGTACTACAGTGCAGTAAATGTACAGGCAGCAGATGAACATGAAGACGCCTCAGAATAAAAAACTTTGTGCCCGGCGGTGAGCGGCCTCACAGCATCCTCCTCCTCCTCCTCCTCCTCTCCTCCTCTCCTCCTCCTCCTCCTCCTCCTCTCTGCTGAACATGAAACATGGACTCTGCTCAGCTCACCCTGACACACACTTCCTGTGTGTTTTATGCTGGAGGATCAGCATCAAATCCGCCCGCTTCAAAAGAGAAGCATCTCCATCTGAAACGTACACGATTGGCTCCTCAGAGACGCCCCGAGACAGCGCAGACAGCTCTTTAAGCCTCTTAGCTGTTCACATTCTCTGTGTCGGGGCTCAAATTGAACATCTTCCAGCGTTTCCCTCCTGTTTGTCAGAGCAGCAGCTCAATAGGCAGATTAATGCTACCTACTCGCCTCCAGCGTGTGTGTGTGTGTGTGTGTGTGTGTGTGTGTGTGTGTGTGTGATAAACACGTAGTTCGGTTCATGTGATGACTGCTGATAAAGACCTGCTGCTCTCTCTCTAAGCAGCTCGACTGAAGTAAATGAGAAACACTTTATTTAAAGAGAGGAAATCACTCAGTCTGTTGGTGCACATTAGTGGTGTCCAAGCTGCGGCTCGTGGGCCGTACATGTACCTTCAGATGTTAATCATTGAGTATTTGTCAGGACTGGACTGTTTCATTTTATTTTTTCCTGTTTTATTTTGTAGCTGTCCCTCGTGTGTCGGCGTGTGCTTTACTTCCTGTGTCTTCCGCCCTTGTGATTGTTTGATTGTGTCCACCTGAGTGTGATTAGGCCTCCTCCCCCTCTGTCCTGGTCCGGTTCCTGGTTTCCCTGTTTGTTCGATGGAGCTGCCTTCTTGTTCTGGGCATTTTTGAACTCTATGGATTTTATTTTTCTTTGGCTTTGACCTCACCTGCCTCTCCCTCCTGTAAGTCCTCTGATACCTTCTTATTTTGTTAAAGTCCACAATTTGGTTTTGCTTCCTTTTGTTGCACAGCCTCAAAAAAAACAAAACAAAACAAAAAAAAACAGTAACAGTATTACATATATATTTAGAAGTTTTTCCCAGTAAAAATACCTTAAAATGGCTCAGATACTGTGTAACTCTACGTCTTTGCCTTCATGTATTCTGTCTCCACCCGCCCTCCGCCGCTCACCTGCAGCTCGAGCGCACCTGCTCGTCAAACACACAAACCCCTGCTCACACAAGTTAATTCAGCCAAACGTGTTTGAACACGACGCAGATTCATCACATCAGGTGACGTCTTCTGTCAGAATCATTCATGAAGCTCAACTTTTCTGCTCTCACAGCTGAACACCGAACCTGAAAACAGTGAAACTCAGCTTCACCTCTGATACCCTGGTTTCACCATAGCCCCGCCCACAAGTTGACTGATTGGTTCCTGAGGTGACGTATGAAACTCTAATACGTCTTTCAGCAAATAAAAACACCGTGTGGATGTTAGCAGGGCAGCACTCGAGAAATTTAGAAAAGTACTCAAGTTGCTTTCCATTGTAATATTTTTGAGTGTTGTGGGTCAGCGCTAAATAATGAAAACCTGTGAAACCTCTAAAAGTAACGTCGAGTTGGCGTTATGCTAGCGTAGCGTAACTGCTGCCTAAAGCACCAAAGCCCAGCAGAGCACGAGCTACAAGTTAGATTATTGCACCGTAAGTTGGGAAGAATTACGCGGCGGCTGTAAACGCACCATTTATGCTTAGCTCTATTTCATTCGTTCTTTTTACGTCTTTCTTTTGTCTTTCATTGTGACGCACTCTGACATCTGGTTTATTAAGGTGGTACAAAAAAACAATAATTCCTGTGATTGAATTAATTGAACGAAGGGACCTGGATCAGCAGCATGAACTGGACGGACTGATCCACCAATTCAAACTGATTCATTCATTTAATAAAGTTTTAATTGTGAATAAATTAGTGTAAAATTTGACATTTATGTGAAAATAGAGGAAATTAGTCCAACAGATGCTAACATGCTAACAACAAAATACAGGCCTATTTGGGAACTGCCACGAACAAACAGTGAGAGCCATAAGGACAGGTGTGCTGTTCTAGCTGCAGGTAGGTCCTGTCTCCATTACCAGTCTGCTGAATCAGCTGTTAGCAGCTCCTGTTAGCTGTTAGCAGCTCCTGTTAGCTGTTTTGTGTCTGTGTGAGATTTTTGACTCGTATTCAGTTCATGCAGTATCTTTGCTTCACCTTCTACCTTCTACTGTTATCTCTGTCCTGATGTCCAGGTCTGATGCAGACCAGGTCCTGTAACTTCACCACGGTTAAAATGGCGTCCTCAACGATGAGTTAAATTTCGTTAATCCAGTCTGAATGGAGCTCAAACCTTTTTTTTTTTTTTTTTTTTTTTACAGCTCTGAATTCACTGATCGTTAGACTTTGTGAGGCTTGCTGATGTTTTTCTGGAAAAAGTCAAATTAAGAATCTTCTGCTCACGCTGTCCCTGATCCTGAGCGGTGTTCTGCGAGCTGAAAAACGGCAGCTGGTCAGTTTCGTATTAATAAAACTATCTTTTAATGAGACTTCATGTTCTGTGCAGAAACGCACTACAAAGGTTACATCTTATCAACATAGAAAACGCCGTCTAAAATTGAATATTTGTGTTTCTAAATAAAAGTCAGAGGCCTTTTGTCTGTTAAATAGTTTTCTTTGATATCCGGAGAATCCCACAAACACTGATTGGCTCCGGTAAATGAGGTCAAAGGTCGTGCAGGTCTACGCGCTCGTCATGCCTTTCTTCAGTTCGTGGCTGCGCAGTCTGCAGTCTCTGGCCGCCGCCTCGGCCCGCTGCAGCATCGTCTGCTGTAATCCGTTTAAATGCGTCGTGGGGCCCAAGTGTGAGCCGGGGCTGCCGTGCAGGGGCCCCAGGGGGCCGTAGCCGGAGTACCCGGGGATGAAGGGGGAGGGGTAGTACAGGTGTCGGGGCAGGGCGGGGCTGTGGGGGAAGGGGGTCCGGGGCGTGGACGTGGGGTTGGCTGGGGCCTGCTGATGTCCCGCCCCCCCGCTCTGTGAAGAGTCATTACATCCTTTGCTTTTATCCGCAGACGTGGCGATCTCGGCCAGGGACCACAGTTTGGGTTTAGGGGCCGGGTTGGGCCCCTGAATGACGTTGCAGGAGTCGACGTGTTCTTTAGACGGCGGGCTGGACGTGCGCTCCGGCTCGGGCCCTCTGACCGTCCCCTGCGGGGGAGGGGCCCCTGTGGAGGCGGGGCTCTGGATGTGGGGCAGCCTCCGGTCCCCAGAGTCTCTGAAGTCCGGATCGGTGAAACCTCGATCGGTGTCGCTGCCGCTGTCGTCTCTGAACATCAACACACACGAGTCCCCGACCGAGGGGGGGCGACGGACCACTGGGAGGAAGAGGAGGAGGAAGAGGAGGAGGAAGAGGAGGAGGTCAGCAGAGAGGAGGGAGAGCACAGACAACAACACACACACACACACACACACACACAGTACATATACACACACACACACACACACACACACACAGTACATATACACACACACACACACACACCCACCCACACACACACACACACACAGTATACACATGCACACACACACACAAACTGACACACAGACACACACACAGTACATATACACACACACACACACACACACACAGTATACATATGCACACACACACACACACACACACACACACACACAGTACATATACACACACACACACACAGTACATATACACACGCACACACACAGTACATATACACACACACACACACACACACACACACACACACACACACACAGTACATATACACACACACA
The DNA here is from genome assembly GCF_051107435.1 of Chaetodon auriga. NCBI lineage: Eukaryota > Metazoa > Chordata > Actinopteri > Chaetodontiformes > Chaetodontidae > Chaetodon > Chaetodon auriga. The sequence continues at coordinate 1,025,240 of NC_135079.1, read as the reverse complement.
CACACACACAGTACATATACACACAGTACATATACACACACACACACACACACACACACACACAGTACATATACACACACACACACACACGCACACACACACACACACACACACACACACACACACACACTACGGGGACTGATGATTTTCATCATGAATTATTCTGCTGATTATTTCTGGATGAATTAATGATTTCTTAAATTTGGATTTTAAAACAAACAAACAAACAGATTCAATCTGACGTAAAACGAGCAGAAACACAAAATGAATAATTAAAGTGATGACAGAGTGAACAGAATTCGAGCTGATTGACAGAAAATTAATCAACAATTATTTTGAATGAATTCATGTTTTTTGTTATTTTTGAAAATAATATTTCCTGCTTTTCTTTTTTTTCTGTCTCAGTAAACTGAATATTTTTGGGTTTTGGATTTTTAGTTGAACAAAATCACCATTTACAGACCAAACGTTTAATCAGTGTGTGGAGACAATCAACAGATTAATCAATGATGAAAATAACCGAGTCGACTGAAAACAGACTGTGATCAGCTGATCTGACACAAACTGACCTGAGATCAGCTCAGAGTCAGTGTATTTCATGTTCTTCCTCATCAGCTTCATTGATTTCTGTAAAAATCTCTTATTGTGGATCTGAAGCAGCGACACGTTTCACAGACTGACAGACTCCACAAACACCTGCTTGAACATTCCACAGGTAAACAGGCTGATTGGTCACAGGTGAGAGGATCATGACTGGGTGTGAAAGGGGCGTCCTGGAAAGACTCAGTGGTTCACAGAGGATGGAGCGACTTTGTGAACACATGAAGGATGAAGGAGATGAACACATGAAGCTGCCGTCAGTGAACAGATTGATTGTTAATTTTAATTGTTAATTGATTGATTGTGGATCATTTATTGACTCTGTGGATCGGGGCTGTAGAACATATCGATAAACAAATTTACTAAAACCTACGAAAATCAATCATTTTTAAAAAAGGTAGAATTTACTGTCGTTCTCTTCATATATTTATGTACTTGTACACAGTCTGAACAGGTACTGTAGTAACGGCGAAGTGTGAGAAGTAGAAAATGCAGTAAAAACGATTTCAGCTCAGTAAATCTTTGAAACATATTTCTTCATGAAACGTCAGAAAAGACGCAGAATGTGACTAAATATATTTGAAGTAGTTGTACTTCGAGTATCTCCACGTCATGCTAATTTTTCCTGCCGTACGTCTCACAGCTGGTTACTGCTTCCTTTAGAGATTCATGTTTTAAATTAATACCTTTGAATGGTTTCAAAGACATGTTGTACTTTCACTCTGTGCGTGTTGTTCATAATACTCAGATACTTTTACTTGAAACAGTATTTTCACAGTGCAGTACTGATCCTTTTCCTTTAGCAGAGGGTCTGATACTTTGATCAGCTGCAGCGTGGACTCGTTTGTCAGCACTGTTTTATTCTCATCATTGTTTCATCTGTTGATTATTTTCCTGATTGATCGATCGATCGATTGATCGATCAGCTGCTTGGTCCCTAAAGTCAGTTTCCAGGATGACGTCTTCAAACGTTTCGTTAAAAAACCCAAAGAGATTCTGTCGGTGTCACGAAGACGAAGGAGACCTGAAGATTTTCATACTGAGAAGCTGAACAGCAAACACTGTTTTTGGCATCTGAGATGAAGAAATGACCGAACGATCAATTGATCGTCTTATTGATGGAAGGCTGCTGGCAGGAAACACACTCAGCAGACTCTCCTCCTCTCACTCACCGGCTTCGCTCTTCGACTCGGGCTCCTCGTTATTCATCTTCATGGGCTCCTCGTCCTCGTCGTTGCGCTCCAGGTCGATGTTGTCCTCCTCCTCCTCGTCCTCGCTCCGGTTCCTGGGGGTCCAGGTCATCTTGTTCTCCTTCTTCAGCCTCCGGCGGGCGTTGGCGAACCAGGTGGACACCTGGGTCAGGGTCATCTTGGTGATGATGGCCAGCATGATCTTCTCGCCCTTGGTGGGGTACGGGTTCTTGCGGTGCTCGCTCAGCCAGGCCTTCAGCGTGGCCGTGGCGTCCCGCGTGGCGTTCTTCCTGTAGGTGGGGTCTCCGTACGAGTAGGGCCCCAGGGCCCCGAACGGGTGGTAGTCTAAGGAGCCGGAGATGCCCGAGGACGGATCGTAACCGGGACTCTGAAACAGGAAATGATGCAATTATTGGAACAGGCTGATGAATCTCACGGTTTGGGCTGAGACCTGCTCGTCTCTCCTCTGATTTTCAGCGTCTTCTCGGCTCCACTTCACTCTCGTCTCCATGTTTTCCGTCTGCAGCTTTAACGCTGCTGTGCTGAAGCTGCTTTCTTGGCAGCTCGCCTCCGAAAAGGAGATTCCTAATCTTCATGGGACTAACGAGTTAAATAAAGGTTTAATTAAAACACACAAGCAGACAAACAGAATTTAATTTGCACTGTGGATCCAAACGAGGCCATCACAAACAAGCCGGGGTGAACCCTCAGCCTCCTCATCACTGCCCGTAAATACATCCAGCATTCTTTACTCACATTTAATCTTTGAAACGGAAACATGGACTTTGATTTTTTCATTATTAGAGTCACTTCAAATGAAACTCACAGATGTTGGTGGATTGTGTTTCAGTTAAATCTCCAATTATTTTGTAAATAAAGAAATAAGCATTGAAGTCTCCACAATACAGAAAGTGAAACTTAATTTAAAAATGTCGCGCGACAAAAATCAGGCACCAGATTTCATTTAAAAAACACCCGAAAAAAAACGGAAGAGCCGCTTTGACACAACGAATTCAGGAAGGAGCAAAATAGAAATATTAATTTGTAAAGTGATCTATTTATTTTTATTTTTTATTTTTTGTAAACGGCCGCAGATTTAAATCTTATTTCACATTAGAAGATGTAAAATTTGTTTCTGGGAAATAGTGAAATTTAGCGCAGAGAGGTTTTTTTGTTGTTTTTTTTTTTTTAATTTGAGTCAATTTTACATAAAAACTCGGTTCATGTTCGTGTCACAGTGAAAATGGTGAAAGCTTTATTTTAATGACACGTTTTTAAATGCAGCTTCTTCTTTCACTCTTTCTTTACGCACTAAAAGCGACGCTTTGGCTTAATCACAGTCTGGACTCCCAGGACCAGAACTGAACCTGGACCGACCCGCTCCGGTGCGGACACTCACCACAAAGGAGCTGAGGGTGGCGGCGGCCCGGGGCTCCCCGCCGTACGGGAGGTGGGAGTTGAAACCCGGAGAGGTCGTCGAACTCGAGTACGGAGCGAAGGCTGAGCCCGAAGAGGAGCGACCGAGCTCGTCCGTCCGCGGTCCTAAGATGACCCCGGAGCTGAAGGACGGACAGGAGTGCAGAGCCAGGGACACGGACGGCTGGAAGAGGAAACCCTGAGGATAAGCCATGACGGCGCGCACGGAGCCGGACTGTGACGCACGGGCGAACTTCACATCGGGGAGTGAAAGCGCGCGTCTCCCCGGGACAGCAGAGGGAAGAGAAGAAGAAGAAAAGGAGGGAAGAGGAGGTTTACAAACGGAGGAGCATCCAGGAGCATCGCAGGTGGCTGCTGGGTTTAGTTTGTGCGGTTCTGCTGCAAGTTTTCCACTTCCGCTGCTGCGGAACTGATCTGAGCTGAAGACTCCGACAGACTGGAGAGAGAGAGAGAGAGAGAGAGAGAGAGAGAGACTGAGGAGAGAGAGAGAGAGAGAGAGAGAGAGAGAGAGACTGAGGAGAGAGAGAGAGAGAGAGAGAGAGAGAGAGACTGAGGAGAGAGAGAGAGAGAGAGAGAGACTGAGGAGAGAGAGAGAGAGAGAGAGAGAGAGAGAGAGACTGAGGAGAGAGAGAGAGAGAGAGAGAGAGAGAGAGAGAGAGACTGAGGAGAGAGAGAGAGAGAGAGAGAGAGAGAGAGACTGAGGAGAGAGAGAGAGAGAGAGAGAGAGAGAGACTGAGGAGAGAGAGAGAGAGAGAGAGAGAGAGAGAGAGAGACTGAGGAGAGAGAGAGAGAGAGAGAGAGAGAGAGAGAGAGAGAGAGAGAGAGAGAGAGACTGAGGAGAGAGAGAGAGACCACCTGCCAAGTTGAACCAAGACATGGAGACAAACATGAGTCACAGACCTGAAACAGCAGGTTGGAAACACCTGAAGAAGACAAACGTTCCTCATTGGCAGAGAGCAAACAGCAGGTCTGTGAGGGAAGACGGCGTCCAATGGAATGCAGCCATCGGGAGGACTGAGGACTGCTGACCTGCTGCACTGTTTACATCAACCTGCTCTGACTGTACATACAGCACACACACACACACACACACACACACACACACATTACCAATGTGTACATGAACAATGTTGTTGTTGTTGATTTTATTTAATTCTGACAAAGTAAACGTCTGTTTCTCATCAGAGGCCTGAGTGACCTGAACTGACAGTCAGACACGTCCAATCAGGCGTCTGGATGGGTCATGTGGGCGTATCACGTGGGCGGGCCCTCTTGGTGTACCTGGAGATGGGCGGGGCCTGAGGCTCTCTGGCTGGTGTCTAACTGTCCTCATGGCCTCCAAAGCTTTGTACTTTGGTTGCTCAAACATTCATTCATTCATTCATTCATTCATCCATTCATTCATCCATAGGCCTCAGACTGCTCACGGCACCCAGAGCTCCACTGTCTCCTCATGTTGTCATTAAACCAATGAGTGAAATTCATTTTTCATGTTCCTTCACTGGAACAGTTTGTGGATCCGATTCAGTCTCTGTCCTAAACCACCACAGAAGAAGAGACGCAAAGCGCTGCAGTCACAGGTCAGACAATGGAAACGTGACGGAGGTCAGACGTTTCTGTTAGCTTCATGTGTTCATGTGAGGAAGGTTACAGCCTCCTCCTCCTCCTGATCAAGATGATCCAGGATCAGGACTTTGATGCAGCGTTACTGAGCACATTTACTCACATACTGTACTTCAGTACTAATCTGAGGTACTTGTGCTTTGCTTGAGTATTTCATTTTATTCTACTTCATAATTCAGTACTTCTCTTTACTACACTATGAGTATTTGATTGAGCTACAACACAAAACATAATCGGCTCATGAAGGATTTATTATATCGATTGAAGTACTCAGCAGTGTGTGAAGTAATTTGACTCCACATTTACCATCAAAGTGATGAACACATGAATGCATCAATAATCATAATCCAGTCATATAATAAATATTATTCAGGATCGAGCCATTCGGCATCAGGAGTACTTTGAAGTGTATTTAGATGCTGATACTTTTGTACTTTTACTGAGGTAACAGTTGATTCCACAGTCTGAAGTTATTGAATGAATGACTGGATGAATGAAAGGATGAATGAATGAATGGATGAAAGGATGAATGAATGAATGAACGGATGGATGGATGAATGAATGAATGAATGAATGGATGAATGACTGAATGAACGGATGAATGACTGAATGGATGGATGAATGAATGAATGAACGGATGAATGAATGAATGAATAGATAAATGAATGAATGAATGATGGATGAATGAATGAATAGATAAATGAATGAATGAACGGATGAATGAATGAATGAATGAACGGATGAATGAATGAATGAATGAACGAATGAATGAATAGATAAATGAATGGATGGATGAATGAATGGATGGATGAATGGATGAAACGTGACGTGGTGTGTTCCTGTGTGTCTCGGCTCAGCTCGCTCAGCTGCTGTCTAATCTCATTTGGGGCTCCTATAATTAGGAGAGCAGGACGACTGAAGGAAGACTTGGTCCCAGCGGGAGAAGAGTGGGAGCGCTCCTCTTCGCTCCTCGTCGCTCCTCGTCCCCGAAAGTGGCCTGAAGTTGTGTTGCTCGTGCAGTCAGCTCTGGTCTCTCCTCTGGATGAGAGGCCGCTCAGGTGTTCTACAGGTGAGGCTCTGCAGGTTCACAGGCGAGAATGTCGGGCCTTCAGGCGGCAGGCCGAGCTGACGGCTGCTGTCAGGAGCTTCGTTAATTAATTGCTGTTGATCCGAATTACTAAACTATCCAGCAGTTATTTAAGGCGTCAGACCTGCCTGTCAGGCTTTTCTTAACGAGCGTTTCTGTCTTTAAACCAGAGCTGCAACTGTTCACTGATGGATTCACGTCAGGAATGATTCACCTGTGGATTAACTGCTTCATTCAGAAACACAATGTGTCACTGCTGCTGTTGTCCTTCTCAGTCTTATTTCTACTTGTGGGACAATCAGGTTCTTAATTATTAGAACTACATTTCCCACAATGCTCTGTGGCATGTAAACAGGAAGTGCTAATGCAGTCAATGAGCTTACTGTGGGCTTCAATCTGAGTTTTTACAGTCAGTTTACGTTGAGCCAAACAGTTAGCATCTCCTGTTAGCTGCTCCTGTTAGCATCTCATGTTAGCTGCTCCTGTTAGCATCTCCTGTTAGCTGCTCCTGTTAGCACCTCCTGTTAGCATCTCCTGTTAGCTGCTCCTGTTAGCACCTCCTGTTAGCATCTCCTGTTAGCTGCTCCTGTTAACTGCTCCTGTTAGCTGCTCCTGTTAACTGCTCCTGTTAGCATCTCTTGTTAGCTGCTCCTGTTAGCACCTCCTGTTAGCACCTCCTGTTAGCTGCTCCTGCTGCTGAGGGAAACGTGAACACATGAGGGCTGTCAGGCAGGTTCTGCAGAGTTTGTTTTCTCTGGTTTCTTTGCACATTTCTGTTTGTTCATTTGATCATTTCTATTATTTTTGCTCTATTCTTTCCTCAGGAAGTCACACTGAATCTGAATGATCTGCTTCATGTCTGAGTTCAGTTTTATGATCCACAGGATGATGAAGTTTGACTCGAACTGCATCAAACCGTCTTTTAGTGTTTTAAAGTACCTCTGAAAATATTTCCTAAGACCAAGGAAAGCAGCAAACGGTCTCATTTGAGATCCTGGAGACATCAAATTTTTAGCATTTAGCTTGAAAAATGACTCAAACAATCAATATCAAAATCTTTGCCGATTAATTTTCTTGCGATCGACGTATCGATGAATGACTGCAGCTCCACTTTCATAACGAGGCCTTCATTCCAGCTTTTATTGATGCAGTCTGAAGTCAGAGAAAAGTTTTTTTTTTAGCTTTAAGTTGAATCAAAATATGCTTTTAAAATATTGTCACATTTTTACAAAATGTTGCTTTTACTGCTAAAAGACTGAGAGACACTGAAGACAAGCAGCTTCAGTCTGGACTGACTCTGTCATTGAGCCAATCAGGAGCTGCTGTGAGCTTCAGGATGTGCTGTCAATCACCGGCTGGTCAAATGAGAGTAAACTCTGTGTTCACACCATGTGTTTGTGGATGGAGCGTGAAATCAAAGAGTCAAAGCAGACCCTGAATCCATTGCTCTGAGGTGCAGACTCCATCTTTAAACTGCAGCTGACTGTTGTTCTCTAACGGAGTTAAAACCCTTCAGATTTTTCCTGCGACACTGTGAGGATGGGCTTTTAATTCGGAGCCTATAACCTGCGATGCTAAACGAATATTGATTTGGCGTAATGAAGCCTGAGTAATGTGAAAACCTTCTCCTTAAGGAGCCTCTCTAAGCACATCATGAGCATGACTGCACTGACGGGGTGAAATGGTGCGAGCGATGCGATTTTAAGCTGCTCCTCTACAGATGGGTCGAGCAGATTAGGGATGGCATTTTCACGCTTTTTTAAGCATTTTTCATTAAAGCGCTCCACGGCGGCGGAGGTGAACGCACCTCTTATTCTCCTCTGCTGGTAATGATACTCGAGAGGCTTCTCCTCAGCCGCGTATTAAATACGCCGCGGAGTGAAGTAATGGCTCGGAAAAGCTCAGATGACTCTTTCATCATCGCCGAGGCGAGACCCCCAGTAGGCCTGCCCAAGAAATGACACTGTAGTGCGGTTTTATCATATCAAAAAGTTATGTTCACAATTTGCATGTACAAAGTTGAATATTCAGGGAAATGTGCAGCGCAGTTCCCTTCGAATTCTCCGTGGTACCGACTCTTTTGTGAAGATTTTCACATGAAAGGAGCGCTCGTTTGCTTCCCCCAGTACCTCATAAATTAGCTTAGCCCGCGGGGCAAATGTCCAGAGGTTACTTAAAGACAGTGTGTTTAATTAATTGGAAAACACTCTTTTTAATAGTTATTATCCAAGTATGAAATGCAATACTTGTTATCCGAGCTCAGACATAATTACCGCCCATGGGATTTCTCCATTAAGTGCTGGAAATGTTGCTGTGAAGTGAGGAGACTTCACAGAGCGGATTACAGGTTCAGATGAGCTGCAGACACACGAGGCTTCATGCACAGTCACAGTGAAGCGTCATCAGGGCAGCATTCACTGTCGCTTCCACCGTTTCAATTAGCTGGAAGTGATCTGTCATCTGCTAAATGGAGGGAGGACGTCAGAGATTCAGATGTGTTAAAGAAAACTGAAGCGTGACGAGACACGATCGCAGACGCAAACGTCCTTTACGAGGACGAGCTTTCATTCGCTAAAGAGCAGAAACTGTGAGCAGAACCGCGCAGACTGAAGAACATGAGCCAGACCAAAGAGTCTACAGGCATGCTAGCAGCTCCGTGAGCCTCGAGCTAAATGCTAATCAGGTATCTCAGTTTAGCATGGTGCTAACATTAGCTAATTATCAGTAAACACAAAGTGCAGCTGAGGCTGACGGGAATGTTCTTAGGATTCAAATGTCGACCTGAGGGTGGCGCTAGATGGAGAGTCAGAGGATCAATGAAGTGATTGCGGTTCATCCTGAGGGGAACATGAACGTCTGGACCACGTTTCATCTCAGTCATCCAGCAGATGTTGAGACGCTTCAGTCTGGACCAGCTGACCGACGATACCGTCAACAGGTTTTAACTCTGGTGTCTTTGACCTGCAAATCATCACGTTGGTGCTTGATTGATGTGGTCTGGCCTCGTCTAGTCTGGTCTAGTATTCAAGTCATCTTAAATCCAGATTACAAAGACGAGCCCACATCCATGAGTTTGTCCTGACAGAAGACGAGTGAGAATCTGAGTGTTTGATCGTCTCGTTACAGAGCTGAAGACTCGCTGACGTGACGATGGAGGAAGATTCCTCTCTGAACAAGGTGATGCAGGATTCACTGCAAGACCTGGACCTGGACCAGGTGCTCCAGGATCAACACAGTCCTGAGAGTCTCAAGCAGGATCAGGAGCAACAAAGTCTTCACTCTGGACTGGACCAGGTTCAGGTTCAAGACAAAGATAGTATTCAAGCTGAGGAGGGACATCACAGATGTCCTCCAGATCCACCTCAGGACCCGCTGGAGGTGCCGGAAGGAGACCAGACTGAGCAGAGCCAGGACCTGGTCCAGAAGGTGGATCTGGACAGAGGTGAGAAGGAACCGAGCCCGGTGTCGATGCTTTGCCGGATCTGCTGCTGTCACTGTTTTTTAAATCCCTGTCTGTGCTTGAATTAGTGATGTGACGGTAGAGACAGACGTGACTGACATCAGTCTGTGGTTCATGGTCTTCGTCTTAGTCCTGGACCACCAGGACGCCGCGGTGCTGCAGAGACACCTCACATTTCACACACAGCACACATCCAGATAAAAGTGTTTGTATCTGCCGACCGCGTGAACCTGCAGGTGTGACAGAGGTGAAACTGGACACGTGGTGGACCAGGTGTAATGAATGTTAAAGAGGGAGGTGTCACATGTCGCAGGTACACAGGTAGTATATTTGTATATTTATACTGTTTGTTTGAACATGATGCCTCTGTTCCCAAACACTGAAGCGCATGAAGACGTCTTCTTCAGCTCGTCTGAGGATCCAGCCGTCAAACTCTGCGTCTGTCTGAGTCGGTCAAAGTTCACACCTGACGCCTGCGACAGGAAACGCTGGCTGAAGTGTGATCACACCTTCACTCTGAGCTGCTCTGCAGAGTCACCGCGAGCTTCGGCTCGACGCCACGAGAGGCGCGAAACAAGCCGCAGCGCCGACGCTGCACACGCAGGAAATGAAGACTAAATAAAGGACATCTAAACAACGACGAAGGGACGTATCCACAGAGACAACATCAGCAGCTCAGGTCCACTAAACCACCAGTGTGGACGGAGACACTTCAGACACCAGCGACGCCTCACACACACACACTAATGTTTGGACTCAAACAGCGCCCCCCAGAGTCCATCTGCTCACCTGTAACATCACCTGACATCTGGATTCTAAAATCTGATTCTCCTTCTGTTTACATCAAGTCTCGCCTCAGGACCAGGACCAGGACCAGGACCAGGAGGCGGCCGGGGAGTCGGGTGGCAGCGTCCCAGCGCTGGTGATCACTCAGGCAGAGGAGGTGAGCGCAGAAAAGCCTGATGGGAAATAATCAGCCTCTCATCTATATTCATGCAATTGAAGGGCTCCACTTTGAGGCAGGTGGAGCCGAACGCCTCGTCTTCCTCACACCCTTTGTTTCCAGGTAGCTTTGTTCTTTGTTTAAACGATGTCTCTGATCACGTTCAAAGCGCCGCCGCCTGACAGCTTTTCTTCATCAATCTGCTTCTTCAAAACCCCTGTTTCACGCCGTGCTCGGGCTTTGTGGGTTTATTGCTGTAATTATGCATTCGAGTCCTGTTTCCACGCGTGGCCTCGCGGATTTAAGGCGCTCTGAATGTTTCCAGTGAAGTATTTGTTCACTGTCGACCGTTTGAAATGTTCCTATTTCCACATCAGCGTGTTTTGAATGACGAGATGAGAAATGATCACGAGCGTCGTGCGTTTTAATTCTGGACGTTTGTCTTTTCTGTCAACACATTTTTAACTTCATTCATTCATATCGCGTTTTCTTTTTTACACATAAAATTTGTTAGTTGCAGTCAAACTTTTATTACATTGATCTGAAAAATCGTCCTCAGACTCATCGTCAGACTCGACGACGATGGACAAAGAAAGATCCAAACCCGTGAAGAAGAAACAGAGATATCGTTTTATTGCACGTCCTCGTCTTCTTTTGTCTGAACTCGGTGCCTACATTACCCATAATGCCACTGACAGCTGGGTTGGAGATTGTAATCTGCTTCATGCTGCAGCTAGCTGAAGCTAACTCTGTGCCTTTTATTGATCTGATATCTGTGGCCACATGCAGGCTGAGTGAACCAATCAGGTTGCCGTAGCCCAAAAATAACAACAGGAAGTGAAAAGACAAAACAGGAAATGGAACAGAACGAGGTTCAGTTGAAGACAGAATCCTGACTGCTGAAGACAAACAGCAGACAAGGGGAAAGCGAAAGCGTCCTGCAGGCCGGAGTGGCGGCGGCGGCGGCGGCGGCGTCCTCGCTGAGCGCTTCAATCTGCCTCTGAGGGGTTAAACGTGCGTGCGCGTCAGCCCTGAGAGATCCCATTACCGCCCTCATGTGTACACGCTCACTGATCCGAACCGCCTCCAAATAAGCTTCCCCAGAACCTCAGCGGCACGCGGCGAGGAGCACTTAAACCAAATTGACTTTACTGATGTGAATTATGAAGATACTGATATCATGCATGAAGTTATTCACCCCTCAGAAGAATTCAAATAAGTCATTCCCTCAGATGGTGATACGGGAACTAATATGAATGCAAATAGGATTAGGCTGCTGCATTAGTGTCTGATAAACAATTTACAGGCCTGAGTGTTCACCGGGGGATTCGCTCTGCGCCGCATGGAAGTGGGGGGGGGGGCAGGTCCATTCAGCCCTTATCAGGGTTAACCCTCCGTCTGCTGCTGTGTGGCGTCACATCACGGCAGAAAGAGGTGATCACACCCGTTGCAGACGCTCTGAAGGTCCAGGACTGATCAGTTTCTGTGGATCTGATCTGTAGCCAATCACACGCTGCCGTGTTTGCGACCCTTCGTTACTCTGTTAGAATAAGTTACAGCAACACGAGCAGAGACGTGGGACAAAGATCCACCTGGACGGCAGGTGTACAGGGTGCGCGTCGTGGACCGCCCACTCACCTGAACCACCGTCTCCGACAGCGTCAAACATGGCCGATACGTTCCTGCAGACTTCTTTCCGGGTTTCTTACGGCTCGTGTTGTTTCTGCTTTTCAGCATCCTTCTTCTTCTACTCTGTTTTTATCGCCATGCGTAATGTAGCTTACACCGCCACTGTCTGATGAAACCTAGCTTAGTTTATTCGCTCCAAAACCCGCCTAATTCGCCTTTTTTGCCTTTTTGCTCAGAGTTGTCCTGACAGACGGCGGCTGCGTCTTCGCTCTGTCGTTCAGTTGGACGTTGAGTGTTTGGGCTCTCGGCAGCTTTTCTTTCAGCTCACACTTTGTTAGCGGTTAGCGCGCCCACTCTTTGAGCGTCCCTTTCCTTCTTCTTCGTTGGTGACCCGTGTTTGGGCCTGCCTCGCCCCTCACTGCCAAACCTTCACGGCTGTAGATGTTGTGGATGTGGCGTTCAGGTGCAGGGCCACTTTGATGATGCACACTGAGACAGTCAGCAGCACCAATTAGATGAGCTCAGTGTCACGCGCTGAGGTCGTCTCCTGTTCTAATGACAGTCGGACCCCAAACGAACCTCAGGAGGACGGACGCTCGTCATCATTTCCTGCATGTGTCCTCCTGTTCGTCCAGCAGGGACCGCGATGAGACCCTGCTCATTAAACACTGCACATCAGACATGTATGCGCTGAGCTGATCCTGATGGCTTCACTGTTCATTCAGAGCGTCATGTGACCGCTCATTAAAATGCTCGCCCAGCGGGCGGGACAGCTCCTTTCCTCCTCCTGTGTGGCTTCAGTCCAGGACACGGACATAAACTGCACACGTCGAAGTAAAAATCTTCCTTCATCTCAACACGAAGGCGACTCCAACAAACACCAGTCAAACAAAACAAGCAGCTACAAACTCCTCCGCCATGATGGCGAGCGGTCACATGTCCAGACGTCACATATTTCAGCTCATTCGTCTCATTAACACAACAGGACTCGGTGCTGCCTTCACTGACGCTCTCACATCACACCGCTCACGACCAGAGAACCATTTCTCACATTTAGCCTTTAACTCGGCGTTATTGATTCGATCGGACTCGTGAATCATCGATCGACTTCTGTCAAACGTCCAAACAAACATTTCAAAAGCAAGAAAAGAAGAAACAGAAACAGATTGAGCCCAAAATGAAGGGAACATGAATAAAATCATAAAAACACAAAGTGCTCAGCAGCGTCTCTGCTTCTCGCTCAGCCAGCCCACACGCAGGTCACGTGACCAGACCGTCTCCATGACAGCTGCCCAGGTCAAAAAAAGACGAGAATGAAAGAAAGTACTCTTCATGGTATTTTCGTCACCTTCAGGTTTACTTCAGTGTACTCAGGCCGTCCTTGAGTACATCCAGTGGTATACTACTTGAGTATACTTGAAGTATAAATAGTTTGTTGAACAACTTTCAGTGTACTGAAGTACACCAGTGAAAATCAGGATTCACGAGTATTCAAAACACACTTGCAGTACAATTGTATTATATCACCTGTGTGTTGGAAAAATACTTCAATATACTTCAAATGATTTAAACTAACAGAACTTTTCACCAGTGCACCTCATTACCATGAAAAGTATTTGTAATTTAAATTAAATGTACACTTAAGTACTATTCATAATACACTTGAAATAAAGTACACTTTAGTACTCTGAAATACCACTTTAAGTACTGCAGAATTAGTATATTCGGTTTTTAATACATTAAAGTAGAACTTAATCAAACACACTTTAAACGAGGCACAAACAGTAAACGTGTACTTGTACTGTATCTGTACTTCAGTCACGTTTCTAATACAGTGAAGTACTGCAGAGGAAGACGAGGAGGTGAAGGCTCGGCAGCTCCAGTGAAGGCTGAACTTTGACACTTCAGCTGCTTCGGCTGTTTCTCCTCGCCGTTTATGTCGAGGTGCTTGAAGCTTCACAGCGTTTCAGATGTTCAGCGTCCACAGTTGACTTCATCTGTTTACCTCATCTGAGTATTTCCCAAAAGTACATTCACGTACTTTGAAGTGTGTTTGTGTAAAACTGCTGTCGGTCGACGGCTGAAGTAATGAGGTTTCATTTGCTGACAGTTTCCTGCGTCTGTGCTCGTCTTCGGGCCCTGAACCTCGGCGACGCCCCTGAAACGCGACACGCTGCTCTTCACCGCCGAACACGTGAAACGGTGTAAACAGTTTAATCCACATGAAGCCTGGATGTGGATTAAAGGCGAGCAGGAAGCCGGTTTGAAGCGTGAAGTCGTGTCACTGTCGTTTACAGTGGAAGTGATGTCGCACGTGAAATAATTAGCTGGAATCAAGACGATGGCGTGACGTCTTCCGGAGTGTGTGTGAGTGTGTGTGAAGTGTGTGTGTGTGAAGTGTGCATGGCCGGGACAATAGTGGCTGCGAGGCGTAATGAGCTCTCTCGGGACTCCAGTCCAAACAGCTAAAGGACAATCACGACGCTGTGAGATGTTAAACTTCTGCCGCTGATGTCTGTCGCCAACCGGGGCCTAATTGTAGTCAACAGGCCCGGCAGCCGTTCGGCGCGGCGGCTGCGTGTGAAGACGACGGCGGACATTTTGTTGAGCTGTAAACACGCTCTCATGTGCTAATGCGGCGCGTGGTTTGAGGGACGTGTGCGAGGATCGGAAGTGACTGGAGGTTTGTGTTGTTTGTCAACAGCAGGTAGGAAAGGTGCGTTCGTTTTCATCACCAGCGCAGCGATGTGACAGCGAGCAAAAGCGTCTCTGCGTCTGGTTTTATTTCAGAAACAAAAAAAAACAGCCTAATGCAAACAGCTGGGAGTCTTTGTTGAAAACAGATGAACCTGTCCTGGTTTTCCCGTCCAGCCTCGGGGACCAGGACCAGCAGCGGGTCCAGCGGAGCCTCGGAGTCCACAGAGGCCTGCAGACCTGGTGACCCCCCTGAGCCCCGCGGAGCCCAGCCTGAGCTCCAGCAGTGACGGAGGAGACATGGCCTGCTCCGACCTCCTGTCTCTGAGGAGCGACTCCTTGTCTCTGGCCAGCGAGCCGACCGTCTCCAGGACGGTGAGTGAACGCCGCCGCCTTCGGTCTGCAGACAGACAGCTTCACACGTTTCATGTATGTGTGTGTATGTGTTTGTGGAGCCCAGCAGGCGTCACGTAGAACATGAAACACGTCATGAGCTCCACCTTCAACAGCTGCAACGAATAAGAAGAAAAAACTTTCTCTATAGACACAAAATGCAACAAAAAGTGCTTCAAATAAAGCTGAAAACACTGGAAAAACAATAAAAACAAGGAAAATGACATCAAATAAAGAAGAATTAAAACAATCCATCAGCTTTAGACGTCAATAATATTACATATATTATTCTGAAAGGAGCAACATTCTGCAGAGCGAGTACTTTTACTTCTGGTACTTTAAATGTATTTTGATGCTGATTCTGTTGAATGCAGGATTATTTGCAGGAGTATTTCTACCTGTAGTATTACTGCTGTAACTGGTACGCGACGCCGGTCTGGGATCAGGATCTCTGGAGGGTCAGTGGATCTCGGAGAACAGATGGTCGTCTCGGTCCGTCCGCGGGACTCAACCTGAGCTGGGACACGCGTTTCAAAGCAGCGAAGAAGAGTGAAACCTGAAATAAGTGACCTCCATCTTGTGGAGATGAACCCGGTGAACTGAACAACAGCGATACTTAACGAAAGCTTCGTGTTGGTCTGCGGAGCCTCGAGTCCCATCAGCGGCCTTTATGGAGGGGTCACCGGGGGGAGCGCGGAGCCGAGGAACGAGCGGCGAGGCTGCGCCGTAATTATAATTCCCTTGACCTCCCTGACCCCCGCGAGGCTTCGACACCGAGGGCCACGCTGCGGAGCGGGCGGCTCCTTTCACACCGCCACTCGCTCCAAAATGGCTTTTCATTCGTCAAACAATCAGGCGGCGGCGGCGCTGAATGAGAGGCTGGATTACATAAGGCGGGTTCCCGGGGTGAGATAAGTGCTTTCTCCGCGCCGCAGACCGAGCGGTTATCGTCCTCATTAAACGTGGCCTCGCTCCGAGCGTCCGATCTGAACGGGATCGTCGGAAAATCTCAATTAAAATGTTAATGAGTGTCAGATTTCTCATTACTTACATCAACAGAAGGCTGAGCGACGCGTTCAAGACTCAGAGTTCAAATCAAACTTTATTTGTTTCACCGGATCGATTCAAAGAGCTTCACACAAGACGGAAGGAACGAAACGAGTCTGAGACGAAAGAATAATGAGGAAATGTAAAAATAAAACCAATAACACAGACTCCAGCACGTCAAAATAAAAGCACAAGAAACGATGAAATGAACCAGAAGGACTCATCAAACATCAGCAAAGACTAATTCATTCTCTCTTCATCAATTCACACAGAAACAAAATAGAGGAAGAAGTTGTATTGATTGATTTCATTTGTATTGATTGATTTCATTTGTATTGATTGATTTCATTTGTATTGATTGATTTAAAACTTGTATCACCTTTCAACTCAGACCAGAGATTCTCTGTCTGACTGAGCTGGTTTAGTTCAGGGATTTAAAGGTTTTGTGTAAAACAAACAAACAAACAAACAAACATCACCTCAGTCCTCATTATGAAAATCAAACTGATCGATCTTCACGCCATCAGATTGGAATGATTTCTCAATAATCTCGTTATCTGCATCGGCGCTCTGTCATCTTAAACAAACAGGAAGTCGTTTGTACGTGACTTCCTGTTTGTGGTTCACAGTAAAAGATCAGTTGAACAGAGGAACAGGTGGCGTTCAGCGTGTGACACGACATCCGTTTCTCATATAATCACATACTAACGAGCGCCGCCTTCATCACTGCGGGGGATCAGGAGTCGTTCAGTAATAAAGCTTAGTCATGCGTCGGCGAAACGACTCCATCACGCTCTTTAAGACGTCTCCGTGCGTCTCGCTGGACTGTTGGGGAACGTTTAATTTGCAGCGCTGTGCTGTGATTGGACAAGTGGAATTAAAGGGAAGTCGTGTGTTTCTTCCTCGTTGAAGAAGAATCATGGACGGCTGCAGGTGACTGAAGACACTGAACTCATCATACATCAGGAAGTAAAACTGCATTATGGTCGGTGTGTTCAGCAGTATTACTTCAACAGAGGAAGCAGAACGCAGTACTGTTTCTAACACTGTAAATATTACTGTATTAGTACACCTCATTGTGTATTAATAATCTCCGATTTCATAGAATTTTATCATCCATCCATCCACCTGAACGCCGGCCTCCCGCCCACTGCTGACCACCGATTGGTCTATCTAACTGTCAATCAACGCGTCCATGACGCTGGTCTCTCTGAACATAACAAACTGTTGTCACGGCACTTCCTCTCAGAGTCGAGTCTAACACGCAGACATTGAACGCACCATCACCCTAAAGAGACGCTCCGTCATCTTCTTCAGCGTCGGCATCATCGTCGTCTGTGATGTCACGGGGTGGACAGGAAGTGCCTCAGCGGCGTGACGCAGGTGTGTCAACGCAGACTCATCCTCGTTAGGTGTCATCAGCTTCATCAGGTCAAAGGTCACTGGGCTGAAGTTATGACCATATTCAGACTTCAGGGGATCCACCGCGAGGCTTCCACCTGATTCCACGTCGACCTTCATCGCTCTTCGTCTCTGTGCTGCTCGACTGTGAATTAGCCTCCACGATCGACGTCTTTCATCCTCAGAAAAGTGTTTTTTCTCCTTGGTGCTGCTGATGATCCTGATCAGAAGAGAACGATGACACTGATTCAACGATCGGGAGTCTTTAGAAGCTGCTGATGAAACAAGCTGAGATTATTTCGTCCAATGAAAACCTTTTTCTCGCTGATCCCAGAGGAAACGACCAACAATTAGACGGATTTTTCATTTTCTCTTCATCTCCTCACCTTGATTATCATGAAGCAAAGAGACCAAAACAACAACAACAACAACAACAACAGGACACTTTTGAGCTTTAATGGATGAAAACCTTCTTTTCTCTCTTCTTCTTCTTCTGTTGCTGATGGTGCGTCTCCGCCTCCTCTGACCGGCCCTTTAAACCCGAGCGACTCGTAAATGCCACCAATTAGGACGGCAATGAGAGGTGGGAGGCTTTCCTCCCGCCTCTGTCAGAGGATCTGTGGAGGAGGAGGAGGAGGAGGAGGAGGGACGCCGAGCGGCCGTGTTTTGACAGGATGAATGGATGGAGGAGTGGATGTGGCTGGGAAAGGCTTTGTTATGCTAACGGAGGCCACTTTGTTCCAGGAGCTGGGGGAGAAACAGGAGCCCATTCACGTCTCCTCCACACAGAAGGAGCTGATTTTATTATCTGCTCCTTGAGGAGCTGAGAAGGGCTTCAGGACGGAGGGTGTGGAGGAGGAGGGGGGGTCCAGGTTCTCCTGAGAGGACGACCACATGGTGACCTGTCCGCGGTGGTTTGTTGGACTCTTCAGATCTGAACCCTGCAGTCCTGCCTGGACCCAGACCCCTTCAGGAAGTGGTCTCAGGCCGGTCCCAAACAAGTCCTGCTGTTTTGGAATGTGATCCGACCTCGATGTGATGCAACTACAAGGTGAACTCCGCAGGTTTGAGCTGAAGCCGCTGTAGCCGCTTTGCATGCTGGGATGTCGATGAGCAAAATAACACAGCTAGCAGCTAGCCGGCCGGTCGTAGAGGTCTGACCTGGACCGGTGCAACAAGGAGGTCCCCTTCTTGACATCTGGGCTTCTTCGGGACCTTCTTCCTTCTCACTCCTGCCTCAGACTCATCTGACCAATGAGGGGAGAGAACATTCTCACCTGACCGTTAAAATGTTTCAGTCCTCAGACTTTGATCAGGTGAAACAGTCTTCCTCACCGTCCTCCTCCTCCTCAGCTTCAGCCTGGTAGATGATGAAGATGCTCCTCTGGATTCTTGTGCTTCCTGTTTGGAAGCTGCTGAGTGTTTTCCTGCTTCCTGTGTCATGGAGACACGTTTCAGACAAAAGTCTTTTCTTCTTCTGTGGTTCAGTTCTGACGTTTCGCCAACATGTCGATTTGTCACCAAACACCTGCAGAGCTCCCATCAGCCTCAGCTGTGCTTTGTGTAATTAGCTGATGTTAGCATGCTAACATGCTAAACTAAGATGGTGAACATGGTAAACGTCAGCATGTTAGCATGTTAGCATGTTAGCTAAGGTCTCACAGTTCTGTTCTGTTCTTCTGACTTCACGTGAATCAGAACATCCATGTAACTGAGGAGCTTTTGATCTGTGATGTTAATGAATAAGATTTGTTCAGAACAAAAACTAAAACCTTTCTAATTCACTGCCTCTTCTTCATTAATGAAGCCGTGTGGAGTGAACAGAGTAAAGTGAGTCTGTGCTGATCCGTTAGCATCACTTCAAACATCCAAACGCACAACGACGCGTCTGTTTACGAGCCGTCTCTGTTTTCTTACCTTTAATTCACCTCCGCAGTGAGCCGCCATCATGTAGTGAAACACCTCAGTGAGTGTTTGTGTTGTTAGATTACTAATGAGGCAGATGAAGAGCAGCCTCCTCCTCCTCCTCTCCTGGGATTCATGTTGCCTCCTCGCTCGTCCGTGCGCTTCACACAGTCAGTAGACGTCCATCATAACACCAGGACTTTCTCACACGCCGCCGTCCTGCTGTGCTGGGAGGACGGGACGAAGCAGGCCTGCGTCATGCGGGCGTCTGCCGTTATTACCCATGATTCTTAGTGTTTGTTTTCACCTGGTGCGCCTCAGAGGACGGCGTGTGTGTGTCAGGAAGTTTGAAGCACGGTCTTTGAGGATGGCGTCACGTTGTTACAGTCAGACCTCACGTTGGTTTGGAAATGAGCTGCTTCCTCTTCACTCGGACAGAAGCTTCTGGAATCACTGATCGGACACGTCATCAGGTTCTCCTCCCTCCTCCTTCGTTAAACCGACGTTCACTGAACTCCTCCTGCTTCACGGCAGCCTTCACGTCAACGGCGACAGTGAACGCAACGGCTGCGTGCAGTTCAGGAGCACGAGACAAAGTCATTGATCGCTGCCTGTTGTCCTCAGGTTATCGTGTGCTGCACACACACACACGCACACACGCACACACACGCACGCACACACACACGCACGCACGCACGCACGCACGCACGCACACGCGCACACACACGCACACACACGCACACACACGCACACGCGCACACACACACGCACACACGCACACACACGCACGCACACACACACGCACGCACGCACGCACGCACGCACGCACACGCGCACACACACGCACACACACGCACACACACGCACACACACGCACACACGCACACACACACACTGTGTCTGGTCTGTGTGTGTGTTGCTGGTCACAGAGTTAGAGGCCGTGGTGTCTCTGCCGTCCCCGCTCACAGACCGTGTGTCAGGTGTGTCTCAGCAGGACTCAAACAGCAGGCCGACTGACCGCTGAGCGCTTGCTTACTTCCAGATTGCGACGGACTGTTTGCACGAGGACTCCAGCTGATCTCTGAGAACCTCAGAGCGGAAGTTCAACGTTAGAGCCGCTCTCAGTTCTGCCTGAACCCTGAACCCTGAACCCTGAACCCTGAACCATGAAGACGCTTTGCTGGGTGTCTGTATGTGTGCGGTGCATTCAAAGACGAGCTTTACCATCAGATATTTAAAATTCCTGTTTTCCCTCGTCAGTATTTTCGGCTCTGTTCAGACCAGCGTTGATCCGTTTGGTCTCAGTTCTCAGTGTCGCGTCCAGAAGAGACCAGGCCCTCATCACCTGGACCACATGAAGTCTGTCCCTGCAGCAGGGACTGGGGGACGGTTCAGGGTTGAGGGAAAGATGAATGGTGCAGAGTACAGACAGGTCCTGAATGAAGACCTCTCTCTCTGGTTCAGGTCTCTCTGGTTCAGGTCTCTTTTGGTTTGGTTCAGGTCTCTCTGGTTCAGGTCTCTTTTGGTTCAGGTCTCTCTGGTTCAGGTCTCTTTTGGTTTGGTTCAGGTCTCTCTGGCTCAGGTCTCTCTGGTTCAGGTCTCTCTGGCTCAGGTCTCTCTGGTTCAGGTCTCTCTGGTTCAGGTCTCTTTTGGTTTGGTTCAGGTCTCTCTGGCTCAGGTCTCTCTGGTTCAGGTCTCTCTGGTTCAGGTCTCTTTTGGTTTGGTTCAGGTCTCTCTGGCTCAGGTCTCTCTGGTTCAGGTCTCTCTGGTCCTCACTGAGACTCAGATGTCCACATTGCTGCACTGCAGTTCTCCGCTGTGGACAGAAATCACAGGACGAGCTTGAAAGGACGGATCAGTGAGACAATGGCTGGAAAAGGGAACATGAAACAGATTTATTCATGTTTCCTGTGCAGAAATGAGAGAACGCCTCAGACGCGGAGCGCCGCTCATTAACCGGCGGAGAGAGGACCTCTCCAGTCTGCCACGCTGACAATAGACGGTAAATAAAGATGTCGGGTTGCGAGATGAAAGCGGCCTCGTCCTCTCTGAAGTGTGTTTTACTGAGCCTTTGAGACTTGTAACAGTCTTTTTAGGGATTTAATGGATTCGTTAGATTTTATCCTTTGGCGCTCCTTCAGGGAGGTTCACTCTCAGTCTGCAGGAATCTCATATCAGCACTCGCTCTGCAAACAGTCACACAACAAGAGCAGCTCTTTGCTAAATGATCGAAAGACGATTGTGGACGCGTGTCTCCAGTCCTCCTGTGCACACACCGAAGGAGGAGGCGTCCAGCTTGTCTCATTTCATTTGACGAGTTGATTTTCAGTTTCAGGAGCAGCTGGTGAACTGGCCTGATTATTAGGAACAGCGCTGACTGAGATCTGGAGAATAAAGTCAGAATATTTCAAGAAATGTTTTTAATGTTTTGAGTGAAGTGATGGTGATTTTTGAGGAAGAAGTTACAGCATTTCAAGAATTAACTCGTCATGATTCAAGTAAAAAAGGAGGAATGTTTCAAAATGTCACAACATTTCAAGGAGAATGTGCAGCGTTCATCGAGCAGCTGATCCCGTTCAGCGTGTCTGTAGCTGTGATGAGTCTTCATCCTCGTCTTCATCACTGTGAGCTGACGTAGACGCGCCGTTTGTCTTCTACTTCAACCAAAAAGTAACTGTAAAACTCAACAGTCTGCAGATACTTCTGCTTTGCTGATGGCTGCCATGATGCATTCACGTGACAACATCTGCTACATGCGTGTTGCATTCAGGGACCACTCAGAAGAACATGCATTCTTATAGCTGAAGTTATTTTCTTTTACTTTTTTGTATTTATGAATGTCCTTGTGGGCCGGATTAAAGCCGGACATTTCCCACCCCTGAGTTAAGACCTTTGTTTTAATTTAAATGTGAATATTTTCTATTGTAGTTTTTAGAAGATGAACAGCAGAAACGTGACGCTGAAATGTTGTAATGTACAGAGAGAACAAAGAGTTTTATCAGCAAAATGTACTTCAGACTGAACGGAGACACACGTGTTGTTGATGATGAGGATGATGATGATGATGATGTTGTTGTTGATGTTGTTGTCATTGTTTTGCAGAGTGAAGATGATGATAACAGGAGCGTCGCTGCTTCCTCTGTCATGGTAAGTTCTCAAGAAACGAAAACCCGAAAACCACAAACTCTAAGTGTGTGTGTGTGTGTGTGTGTGTGTGTGTGTGTGTGTGTGTGCGCGCGCGTGTGCGTGCGTGTGTGTGTGTGTGTGTGGCGATATCCCAGAATCACGCCGTCGTCCTCGCTGACAGGACGCAGCGCTGGCTGCTGATTGGCTGTGACAGCCTCCCACTGCTCTGACTGGAACCAGCAGGGACACCTGGTTTGAACTGGAGCAGATACACTGCAGCAAAACCCAGAAATTCATTTTGAGCTTGACGTTGTGTTTATGAGCGAGTTGTGGACGGTTCATGATGCTGTGATGGATCAGATGAACCTTCATTGATCCTCAGGACTCAGAAACAAATACAGAGAAATGGAGGACGTGAAAAATGAGAAGAAATGAAAACAGAAACTAGAATACAAATAAAAACTGTTCACAGTGAGGTCAGCAAAACAAACACAATACTGTTCAATATGAGTATTAATACCTCTCTCTGTATGTATTAATACACAAAAGTAATACATGTCCTAAAACGTTGTATAGATGAACATTTTCTAATCTGATAAAAGGTGAAATGATGCTTTTGTGTCTTCACTACAAAGACTTTTTCTGTCTGACGTCCTTTTAGGAAAATATACGAAATAGAAATAAAATGAGAAGATAAAACATCTCAATCTGTCAATCGAATGAGGGATTTTAACGTGTGTTTGCTGGTTTTTACCTGGAAACTAAAGTGCTCCTCTCAGGCTGCGTTCAGGCGCAGCACACCGTTAGCCTTTAGCTAACGTGTGTTTGTCCTGTGGTTTTCACGTCTGTGTGAGGACGCCGTGCCGCCGTGTCCGTCCACGCTGTCCCTGCCTCTCTCAGCTCTGTGTGTGTTGTCAGGCTGAAGGACAGCCTCCCTCTGTGACCGGTCCACACCGTGTAATTAACGTGGAGGTATCAGGTAAACAGTGAGGACGGCCCGGCAGGCCTCTGATTAAAGGCCTGGGTGGTGCCTCGCAGCACCCTGCTGGCCAATAAACACCACTAATGGCATCAGGACCCCCGCCCTGCAGCACGGCAGCCCCCACCACGTCTAGAGGACAACGAGGACGCCGGTTTGTGTCGGAAAACACCAAAACATGAGAGAGAATATGAAAGGAGTCCACGTGCTGACTGAGTCATGTGACCTCGTACAATAACTGTGTGTTAACGCTCGTGTTTGGAGGCAGGTTCAGAGACTCATGCAAAGCAGCTACAGTTTGAAGATGAGGGCTGAACACATCATATCTGAGGTGAAGGCAGCTGGACAGACGTGGACAAACTGAACACAGTCCAGCTGAAACATCCCAGTCAGACTGTGGACGTCCAGAGAGGCTCAGCTCAAAGCCTTCAGACTGACTGTGGAGAGACATTGAACTGCCCCCCCCCCCCCCCCCCCCAGTCTCTGTTCCACAGGGTGCAGCTGGATCCTCTGGAGAAGGACTGGCTGAGGAGCTCAGCTCTGGGGAACATGGCCGCTCAGCGTCAGCTGCTGTCTCAGGACTCCAGCCTGGTGCTGAAGAAGGTCAGTGCTTCATCATAGAAGCTCAATCTGCTCATCAGTAAGAAAAAAGATCAGTTTTTGTTGCAAATGACCAAAGAAAAATCAACAAATGTCCAAACACTCCTGAACGAGACGTTCAGGGACGTGAAGAAGAATCATTGCTCAAATATCTGTTCTTCCTCTTCCTCTTCTTCTTCGGCCCTCGTCAGGACTTCATCACTGTAAGTTCAACATGATGCTGTTCACTTAAATATCGTTTCATTCCCTTCAGTTTGTGCTTTTCATCTTTGTTTCTTTCTCTTTCAAATATCTCAACGTTTGTTTTTGAATATTTGAGGCTTCCGCTGAATTTCACTGTGCGATTTTAGAGTAATAACAATCTGAACTTTGAAGCTCATAAAGGCCAAAATAAGAGAATAATAACAGGTTTCGTCAGTCTGTCAAAGCGTCCTCAGGCTGTCGGCACGTCCTCTGAGCCGATCTGCGTTTTTCTGGTCTTCTATTGGTTGAATATTATTGATCATTAGCTCTCGCTGTGCTGTGTGCGACAGTCCGGGTTCAAACAAACAGCGTGTGAAGACTAGTCTCACCGTTCTTCATCTTCTCAGCCAACACTTGTGTGTTAAGCCGGCGCTCAACTCGGCGCCTCGTCAGTGAAACTCGACGGAGTCAAAGAGCTGAAAGGTCTGAGGAAACAATTGGCTTAAGAAGAAAATGAGACATTCAAAGAGCAGCGAACGAGTCGGTAATCTTCTTATTGAAACGAAAGAAAGTGGGGGGGGGGGACGATCCTGTTAGTTTGGATGAGAAGCTGCTGAGAATCAGACAGCAGGTGAAGATGAGGAAGACGAGGAAGACGAGTCACATAAACACACTTTACAGCAGCACTGGAGGAAGTACTCCGAGTATAATCACTAAAATGTACTTCAAGTTTTAAAGTAAAACCAGTGAGTGCAGTAAAGTGTCCTCTGTGTCTGTTGTCCTCTTGTCTCTGGTCTTTAGATCATTGTGTCTCTGTGTCTGTTGTCCTCTTGTCTCTGGTCTTTAGATCATTGTGTCTCTGTGTCTGTTGTCCTCTTGTCTCTGGTCTTTAGATCATTGTGTCTCTGTGTCTGTTGTCCTCTTGTCTCTGGTCTTTAGATCATTGTGTCTCTGTGTCTGTTGTCCTCTTGTCTCTGGTCTTTAGATCATTGTGTCCTCTGTGTCTCATTTTAGCTCTTTAGTGTTGGACTGAAACTAGACTCAGCAGGAACCAATGAGCTGAGAGCTGCAGACAGGAAGTCAGACTTAATCATTTTCACAGTATGTGGAGTTTTGGGGGTGGTTCCTCATTTGTAATCACCGCTGACCTGATCATGTGATTAGAGGTGAAGACAGCTTCCATCACAGGTGAAGGTGTGTTTGTGGGGGGGCAGCGGGCCGTCCTGTACACACCTGTAGGAAGGTATTTGAGGACACAGTAACACTGTCGGCTTTAGTCTCACTCAGCTTTCATGTCGTTCACTCATGAGTTTCACTGCTGAAGTGATGAAATTCATTCTTCTTCTGTGTTTCTGCGTCTTTCCCGCCTCCCTCTGACGACCTCGTCGTGTAAACGCTGGCGTCCATGAAGGGGGTAAGTTGTCTTTTCCTTTCGGCCTCGTTAACACTGATCATGTAAAGGACTCAGAGCAGCTCCCTCACCTCCGTCTGTCTCGCTGTCTTCACAACTGTTTGAAAGAGTCGGATATCTGGACGTCTGCCGGGGGGGGGCAGGGGTGTGTGTGCAAAATGCAGTTCATGTAAATGGATTCACACTGACGTCTAATTTTCTGGCGTGTTTGTGTACACAGGCAGCAGAAAGGCAGCGTTGCTTTGCGAGGCGTGTAGTCGTCCCTTCAGACCGTCTGACAGCTCTGTGCAGCCGGACGTCTGACATGATGCTAAACGCTGTCCTACATACACAAAACCTCCACCGCTCACAGCTGCACGGTTATTTTTATCGGCCTCCTGTTTCCCTTCGCCGGCCGTCTGCCGTCAGGTTAATATTAGGAGCATGGATGGATTACTGAAGGGGTCTACCAGGCACAGGCTCAGGGGCCAAGGAGGTGAAGGGGCCTGTTCTACTGACCAGACAGACACACAAGATGACTACAAAGACGCACAACAACCGCAGAGACAAAACAACCACAGAGAGACAAAACAACCATAGAGAGCCTGAAAACAACCACAGAGAGACTGAAAACAACCACAGAGAGACAGAAAACAACCACAGAGAGACTGAAAACAACCACAGAGAGACTGAAAACAACCACAAAGACACAAAACAACCACAGAGAGACAAAACAACCACAGAGAGCCTGAAAACAACCACAGAGAGACAAAGCAACCACAAAGACACAAAACAACCACAGAGAGACAAAACAACCACAGAGAGACAGAAAACAACCACAAAGACACAAAAAAACCACAGAGAGACAGAAAACAACCACAAAGACACAAAACAACCACAGAGAGACAAAACAACCACAAAGACACAAAACAACCACAGAGAGACAAAACAACCACAGAGAGACAGAAAACAACCACAAAGACACAAAACAACCACAGAGAGACAGAAAACAACCACAAAGACACAAAACAACCACAGAGAGACAAAACAACCACAGAGACGCACAACAACCACAGAGACAAAACAACCACAGAGAGACAAAACAACCACAGAGAGCCTGAAAACAACCACAGAGAGACAGAAAACAACCACAAAGACACAAAACAACCACAGAGAGACTGAAAACAACCACAGAGAGACAGAAAACAACCACAAAGACACAAAACAACCACAGAGAGACTGAAAACAACCACAGAGAGACAGAAAACAACCACAGAGAGACAAAACAACCACAAAGACACAAAACAACCACAGAGAGACAAAACAACCACAAAGACACAAAACAACCACAGAGACAAAACAACCACAGAGAGACAGAAAACAACCACAGAGAGACAAAACAACCACAGAGAGACTGAAAACAACTACAGAGACAGAAAACATCCACAGAGAGACAAAACAACCACAAAGACACAAAACAACCACAGAGAGACTGAAAACAACCACAGAGAGACAGAAAACAACCACAGAGAGACAGAAAACAACCACAGAGAGACAAAACAACCACAAAGACACAAAACAACCACAGAGAGCCTGAAAACAACCACAGAGAGACAAAACAACCACAAAGACACAAAACAACCACAGAGAGACAAAACAACCACAGAGAGACTGAAAACAACTACAGAGACAGAAAACATCCACAGAGAGACAAAACAACCACAAAGACACAAAACAACCACAGAGAGACAAAACAACCACAGAGAGACAGAAAACAACCACAAAGACACAAAACAACCACAGAGAGACAGAAAACAACCAAAAAGACACAAAACAACCACAGAGAGACAAAACAACCACAAAGACACAAAACAACCACAGAGAGACAAAACAACCACAGAGACGCACAACAACCACAGAGACAAAACAACCACAGAGAGACAAAACAACCACAGAGAGACAGAAAACAACCACAGAGACAGAAAACATCCACAGAGAGGCAGAACAACCACAGAGAGCCTGAAAACAACCACAGAGAGACAAAACAACCACAAAGACACAAAACAACCACAGAGACAAAACAACCACAGAGAGACAGAAAACAACCACAGAGACACAAAACAACCACAGAGACAAAACAACCACAGAGAGACAGAAAACAACCACAGAGAGACAAAACAACCACAGAGAGACTGAAAACAACCACAGAGACTGAAAACAACCACAGAGACAGAAAACAACCACAGAGACAAAACAACCACAAAGACAAAACAACCACAAAGACACAAAACAACCACAGAGACAAAACAACCACAAAGACACAAAACAACTACAGAGAGACAAAACAACCACAAAGACACAAAACAACCACAGAGAGACAGAAAACAACCACAGAGAGACAAAACAACCACAGAGAGACTGAAAACAACCACAGAGACAAAACAACCACAAAGACAAAACAACCACAAAGACAAAACAACCACAAAGACACAAAACAACCACAGAGACAAAACAACCACAAAGACACAAAACAACCACAGAGACAAAACAACCACAAAGACACAAAACAACCACAGAGACAAAACAACCACAGAGAGACACAAAACAACCACAGAGACAGAAAACATCCACAGAGAGCCTGAAAACAACCACAGAGAGACAGAAAACATCCACAGAGACAAAACAACCACAGAGAGACAAAACAACCACAGAGAGACCTAAATGACCTAAAATGACTACAGAGGGATGCAAAACCTCCAAGTCTGCATCATTTGTGGTTGTTTTGTGTCTCTTTAGTCATTTTGTGTCTCTTTCAGTCGTAGGTGTGTTGTTCCCATGCGGGGTGGGGGGTGGGGGGGCTTTTCCATGTCGGTGCCATCGGGCTCGTTGTCTCATAATCCGTCCGTGATTAGCGGTCGGACGCTGCGGCAGGATGTAGAATTCACGCTCATTAGGGGCTGGTGCGACGTTAGCGGCCGGCAGCCCAGACAATGGGGATGTGTAATGATATTGTAATTACATGGTAATTAATATGTGAGCAAACAGTGGGCCTGTGGGGATGCTGCCCGGCTCCACACCAGATGGGAAGGACTGATCATCACACAATCAGCCAGAAGATCTTTCATTCGCTCAAACGACTGAGTCCACCGCCGCCTCTCCGTCCTCTTCAACGCCTGATTTCACAGTTTTGCGGTGAGAATCTGGAAATCAGTCGACAGGGAGATTAAGCAGATTCTCCTAATTTAGGCAGCTCACCCCGTCAGGAAGCCCACAAATGTGTACACGGCGCGTGCAGATCGATCTTTGATTTCCTTCATTTCCTTACAGGAGCTCCGTGAGATCCGGCTCCTCCAGTCTCAGCATATGTTCTTCAGATTCATTGTTAAGTCAAAGTGTGATTCTGCAGCCGTTGAAAGAGACGGCGTTCAGACCGGCACATATGGTCGAACTGTTGCAGGCTGGCTTTGAACACTCCCCGTCCATGCCAGAAGTAGAATTTCACACAGCATTATGGGACTCTAAGCCCGCTATTCAAGAGCTTTAGCAAAAGGACCCCTCCATATGGCCTCGCCTAATGCGCCGCCTCACTGTTGTGCACACCTCCCCCCTCCTCCTCCTCCTCCTCCCATTAGCTGCATGGACCTCCCCATGCAGAAATAACAACATCAATGGTCTCACCCTCGCGCCACTTGAGAGTATTACACTCCTTTTCATGCTTCACTTGATCAAAACGGAAGGAGTGAAATTTACGCCTTTTTGATGTGCTTTTTCCCCGCTGCTGTCAGACGAGCGGCGCTAACTCATCCCGCCCGTCGCCGCGCCGCCACCAAAGGGCCAACAGATGCCCGGCGCATGGAGGCCGACTGTTGGTGGGCAGTATCCGGTTTGTGCCGGGTCACCGTCGCTGCTCCTGTGTCTGTTAGAGGACGGTGGCTTCGCCTGTTTAATGGAGGCTGCCGCTTCCTGCTGAGGCAGACAGGTGTCCATCATGTCTGTTTAAGTGCGTCGCAGCGTTTGAGGCTTGTTCTGGTTTCCGCTGCCGTTCGGTCACCGTTTGTAGGCAGCAGCTCAAAGCGCATGAGGCTGGTGTCACGTGTTTGAACTCATTTACAACCACGTTAACGTTCCTGCTCGTGATACTGAATCAATATCTGATATTTGAAGTGTTTTCAGGCCTTTCGAAGGGTTTTTGTTCCTAACAGGCAGCCGTCGGTTCTCATTCACTTGTGATGTGATCTTTGCCAGCTCTGCAGAGAGGAGTGTTCAGAGGCCCCGAGGAGCCGAGGGCCCCTCCTCCCAAACCTCAACAGCGTGCTGTGCCCGGCTGCACGTCGAGCCAGCTGATTGGTTCAGCCAATGGGATGTTTTTCCTGTTGTTTCTGTGTGTTGTCATCAGGCATTTGTCATAAATCTATATGCACACGTATGTTTGTGTCGCATGTCGTGTCCCCCGTACTGTGAAAGCAGACGTCCACACGAGGGATGAAATCCTCAGTTTTCTGCTTTTTAACGAAGCATCAAAACAACGTGGACGAGTATCACTCACAGCTCCT